>NC_053022.1:345506993-345737102 GCF_003073215.2 Triticum urartu
AACACTAGTAAAGTACACATCAATAACATGTATATCAAATATACCTTTGTTCACTATGCCATCCTTCTTATCCGCCAAGTATCTAGGGCAGTTCCACTTCCAGTGACCATTTCCTTTGCAGTAGTAGCACTCAGTTCCAGGCTTGGGTCTAGCTTTGGGCTTCTTCATGGGAGCAGCAACTTGCTTGCTATTCTTCTTTGAAGTTCCCTTTCTTTCCCTTTGCCCTTTTCTTGAAACTAGTGGTCTTGTTAACCATCAACACTTGATGCTATTTCTTGATTTCTACCTTCGCCGATTTGAGCATCGCGAAGAGCTTGGGAATTAATTTCGTCATCCCTTGCATATTATAGTTCATCACTAAGTTCTAGTAACTTGGTGATAGTGACTAGAGAATTCTGTCAATCACTATCTTATCTGGAAGATTAACTCCCACTTGATTCAAGCGATTGTAGTACCCAGACAATCTGAGCACATGCTCACTGCTTGAGCTATTCTCCTCCATCTTTTAGCTATAGAACTTGTTGGAAACTTCATATCTCTCAACTCGGGTATTTACTTGAAATATTAACTTCAACTCCTCGAACATCTCATATGGTCTATGAAGTTCAAAACGTCTTTGAAGTCCAGATTCTAAGCCGTTAAGCATGGTGCACTAAACTATCAAGTGGTCATCATATTGAGCTAGCCAAATGTTCATAACGTCTGCATCTGCTCCTGCAATAGGTCTATCACCTAGCGGTGCATCAAGGACATAATTCTTCTGTGTAGCAATGAGGATAAACCTCAGATCACGGACCCAGTCTGCATCATTGCTACTATCATCTTTCAACTTAGTTTTCTCTAGGAACACATATAAAACATAGGGAAGCAACAACGCGAGCTATTGATCTACAACATTATTTGCAAAATACTAGCAGGACTAAGTTCATGATAAGTTAAAGTTCAATTAATCATATTACTTAAGAACTCCCACTTAGATAGACATCCCTCTAATCATCTAAGTGATCACGTGATCCAAATCAACTAAACCATGTCTGATCATCACGTGAGATGGAGTAGTTTTCAATGGTGAACATCACTATGTTGATCATATATACTATATGATTCACGCTCGACCTTTCAGTCTCGAGTGTTCCGGGGCCGTATCTGCATATGCTAGGCTCGTCAAGTTTAACCCGAGTATTCTGCGTGTGCAAAACTGGCTTGCACCCGTTGTAGATGAACGTAGAGCTTATCACACCCGATCATCATGTGGTGTCTCGGCACAACGAACTTTGGCAACGGTGCATACTCAGGGAGAACACTTTTATCTTGAAATTTAGTGAGAGATCATATTATAATGCTACCGTCAATCAAAGCAAAATAAGATGCATAAAAGATAAACATCACATGCAAACAATATAAGTGATATGATATGGCCATCATCATCTTGTGCTTGTGATCTCCATCTCCGAAGCACTATCATGATCACCATCGTCACCGGCGCGACACCTTGATCTCCATCGTAGCATCGTTGTCGTCTCGCCAACTAATGCTTCTACGACTATCGCTACCGCTTAGTGATAAAGTAAAGCAACTACAGGGCGATTGTATTGCATACAATAAAGCCACAACCATATGGGTCTTGCCAGTTGCCGATAACTCTGTTACAAAACATGATCATCTCATACTATATATAGCATCATGTCTTGACCATATCACATCACAACATGCCCTGCAAAAACAAGTTAGACGTCCTCTACTTTGTTGCTGCAAGTTTTACGTGGCTGCTACGGGCTGAGCAAGAACCGTTCTTACCTACGCATCAAAACCACAACGATAGTTCGTCAAGTTAGTGCTGTTTCAACCTTCGCAAGGACCGAGTGTAGCCACACTTGGTTCAATTAAAGTTGGAGAAACTGACACTCGCCAACCACCTGTGTGCAAAGCACGTGGTAGAACCAGTCTCGCGTAAGCATACGCGTAATGTCGGTCCGGGCCGCTTCATCCAACAATACCGCTGAACCAAAGTATGACATGCTGGTAAGCAGTATGACTTGTATCGCCCACAACTCACTTATGTTCTACTCGTGCATATAACATCTACGCATAAAACCAGGCTCGGATGCCACTGTTGGGGAACGTAGTAATTTCAAAAAAATTCCTACGCACATGCAGGATCATGGTGATGCATAGCAACAAGAGGGGAGAGTGTTGTCTACGTACCCTCGTAGACCATAAGCGGAAGCGTTTATCAACGCGGTTGATGTAGTCGTACACCTTCACGATCCGTCCCGATCAAGTACCGAACGTACGACACCTCCGTGTTCAGCACACGTTCAGCTCGATGACGTCCTCGCCTTCTCGATCCAGCAAGAGGGGCGAAGTAGTAGATGAGTTCCGGCAGCACGACGGCATGGTGACGGTTGGTGAAGAACAATCTTCGCAGGGCTTCGCCTAAGCACTGCGAAAAACTATGACAGAGGATAAACTAGAGGGGACGGGATTGCCGGCACACGGCTTGGTGTTTCTTGATGTGTCTTGGGTGCTAGCCCTACCCCTCTATTTATATGTTGAGCCTTGGGGTCGAAACTTGGAGTAAAAGCCTCCACAAAGTCGGTTTCACCCGAAAGGCAAGAGTCCTTCTCGGACTCCAGGGCCAGACGCCAGGGTTCCCGGCGTCTGGCCCCTGGACTCCGCAAAACTTTCTTTTGCGCTTTCCAAAAACCTTGTGGGCTTTCCCGTTTGGCCCAAATAAAGTGTTCTCGTACCCAAACATTTGGGAAACATCCGGAACCCCTTCCAGAGACCAAACACTATTATCCCATATATCAAACTTTATCTCCGGACCATTCTGAAGTTCCTCGTCATGTCCGTGATCTCATCCGGAACTTCAAACAACATTGGGTTACCAACATACATAACTCATAAATACTATATCGTCAACGAACGTTAAGCGTGCGGACCCTATGGGTTCAAGAACTATGTATACATGATCGAGACACTTCTCTGGTCAATAACCAATAGCGGAACCTGGATGCCCATATTGGCTCCTACATATTCTACGAAGATCTTTATCGGTCGAACCGCATAACAACATACGTTGTTCCCTTTGTCATCGGTATGTTACTTGCTCGAGATTCGATCGTCGGTATCTCAATACCTAGTTCAATCTCATTACCAGCAAGTCTCTTTACTCGTTACGTAATACATCATCCCGCAACTAACTCATTAGTTACAATGCTTGCAAGGCTTATAGTGATGTGCATTACCGAGTGGGCCCAGAGATACCTCTCCGACAATCAGAGTGACAAATCCTAATCTCGAAATACGCCAACTCAACAAGTACCTTCAGAGACACCTGTAGAGAACCTTTATAATGACCCAGTTACGTTGTGACATTTGGTAGCACACAAAGTGTTCCTCTGGTAAACGGGAGTTGCATAATCTCATAGTCATAGGAACATGTATAAGTCATGAAGAAAGCAATAGCAACATACTAAATGATCAAGTGCTAAGCTAACGGAATGGGTCAAGTCAATCACATCATTCTCCTAATGATGTGATCCCGTTAATCAAATGACAACTCATGCCTATGGTTAGGAAACTTAACCATCTTTGATTAACGAGCTAGTCAAGTAGAGGCATACTAGTGACACTATGTTTGTCTATGTATTCACACATGTATTATGTTTCCGGTTAATACAATTCTAGCATGAATAATAAAAATTTATCATGAAATAAGGAAATAAATAATAACATTATTTATTGCCTCTAGGGCATATTTCCTTCAATACTAGGGACACTTTGTTTTGTCTATGTATTCACACATGTATCAAGTTTCCGGTTAATATAATTCTAGCATTAATAATAAACATTTATCATGATATAAGGAAATATAAATACCAACTTTATTATTGCCTCTAGGGCATATTTCCTTCAGTCTCCCACTTGCACTAAAGTCAATAATGTAGTTCACATCGCCATGTGATTTAACACCAATAGTTCACATCTTTATGTGATTAATATCCATAGTTCACATCGCCATGTGACCAACACCCAAAGGGTTTACTAGAGTCAATAATGTAGTTTACATCGCTATGTTATTAATACCCAAAGAGTATTAAGGTGTGATCGTGTTTTGCTCATGAGAGAAGTTTAGTCAACGGGTCTGCCACATTCAGATCCGTATGTATTTTGCAAATGTTCTACAATGCTCTGCATGGAGATACTCTAGCTAATTGCTCCCACTTTCAATATGTATCCAGATCGAGACTCAGAGTCATCTGGATTAGTGTCAAAGCTTGCAACGACGTAACTCTTTACGATGAACTCTTTATCACCTCCATAACCAGAAATATTTCCTTAGTCCTCTTAGGTAACTAAGGATAACTTTGACTGCTGTCTAGTGATCCACTCCTGGATCACTACCGCACCCCCTTGCCAAACTCATGGTAAGGTACACAATAGGTCTAGTACACAACATAGCATAATTTATAGAACCTATGGCTGAGGCATAGGGAATGACTTTCATTCTGTGGTCGGGTTTTGAGTCTTACTCAACTTCACACCTTGTAACACAGGTAAGAACCCTTTCTTTGACTGATCCATTTTTAACTCCTTCAAAATCTTGTCAAGGTATGTGCTTTGTGAAAGTCCTATCAAGCGTCTTGATCTATCTCTATAGATCTTGATGCTCAATATATAAGCAGCTTCACCGAGGTCTTTTATTGAAAAAATCTTATTCAAGTATCCTTTTATGCTATCCAGAAATTCTATATCATTCTCGATCAACAATATGTCATCCACATATAATATCAAAAATGCTATAGAGCTCCCACTCACTTTCTTGTAAATACAGGCTTCTCTGAAAGTCTTTATAAAAACCATATGCTTTGATCACCTCATCAAAGCGTATATTCCAACTCCGAGATGGTTGCACCAGTCCATAAATGGATCGCTGGAGCTTGCACACTTTGTTAGCACCTTTAGGATCGACAAAACCTTTTGGTTGCATCATATACAACTCTTCTTTAAGATATCCATTAAGGAATGCAGTTTTGACATCCATTTGCCAGATTTAATAAAATGCGGCAATTGTTAACATGATTCGGACAGACTTAAGCATCGTTGCGAGTGAGAAAATCTCATCGTAGTCAACACCTTGAACTTGTCGAAAACAATTTGCGACAAGTCGAGGTTTGTAGATAGTAACACTATCATTAGCGTCCATCTTCCTCTTGAAGATCCATTTATTCTCAATTGCTTGTTGATCATCGGGCAAGTCCACCAAAGTCCACAACTTGTCGAAAACAATTTGCGATAAGTCGAGGTTTGTAGATAGTAACACTATCATTAGCGTCCATCTTCCTCTTGAAGATCCATTTATTCTCAATGGCTTGTTGATCATCGGGCAAGTCCACCAAAGTCCACACTTTGTTCTCATACATGGATCCTATCTCAAATTTCATGGCCTCAAGCTATTTATCGGAATCTAGGCTTATCATCGCTTCCTCATAGTTCATAGGTTCGTCATCGTCTAGTAACATGACCTCCAGAACAGGATTACCGTACCACTCTGGTGCGGAACGTGCTCTAGTTGACCTATGAGGTTCGGTAGTAACTCGATCTGAAGTTTCATGATCATTATCATTAGCTTCCTCTCTAGTTGGTATAGGCATCACTGGAACTGATTTTTGTGATGAGCTATTTTCCAATTCGAGAGAAGGTACAATCACCTCATCAAGTTCTACTTTCCTCCCACTCACTTTTTTCGTGAGAAACTCCTTCTCTAGAAAGGATCCATCTTTAGCAACAAAAATCTTGCCTTCGGATCTGTGATAGAAGGTGTACCCAACAATTTCTTTTGGGTATCATATGAAGACACACTTCTCCGTTTTGGGTTCGAGCTCACTTTGAAAACCTTTTTAGATAAGCATCGCAACCCCATACTTTAAGAAGCGACATCTTTGGTTTATTGCCAAACCATAATTCATACAGTTTCGTCTCAACGGATTTAGATGGTGCCCTATTTAACGTGAATGCAGTTGTCTCTAATGCATAACCCCAAAACGATAGTGGTAAATCGGTAAGAGACATCATAGACCGCATCATATCTAATAAAGTACGGTTACGATGTTCAGACACACCATTACGTTGTGGTGTTCCAGGTGGCGTGAGTTGTGAAACTATTCCACATTGTTTTAAATGAAGGCTAAACTCATAACTCAAAAATTCGCCTCCGCGGTCAGATTGTAGAAACTTTATTTTGTTGTTACGATGATTCTCCACTTCACTCTGAAATTATTTGAACTTTTCAAATGTCTCAGACTTGTGTTTCATTAAGTAGATATACCGATATCTTCTCAAATCATCTGTGAAGGTTAGAAAATAACGATACCCGCCACGAGCCTCAACACTCATCGGACCGCATGCATCGGTATGTATTATTTCCAATAAGTCAGTGGCTCGCTCTATTGTCCCGGAGAACAGAGTCTTAGTCATCTTGCCCATGAGGCATGGTTCGCAAGCATCAAATGATTCATAATCAAGTGATTCCAAAAGTCCATCCACATGGAGTTTCTTCATGCGCTTTACACCAATATGACCTAAACGGCAGTGCCACAAGTATGTTGCACTATCATTATCAACTTTGCATATTTTGGCATCAATATTATGAATATGTGTATAACTACGATCGAGATTCAATAAACCATTTATATTAAGTGTATGACCACAGAAGGTTTTATTCAATTATTCTTTGACTTAAATGAATAACCGTACTATAATAAACATGATCCAATCATATTCGTGCTCAATGCAAGCACCAAATAACATTTATTTTAGGTTCAACACTAATCCCGAAGGTAAACAGAGTGTGCAATGGTGATCTTATCAACCTTGGAATCATTTCCAACACACATCGTCACCTTGCCCTTAACTAGTCTCTATTCATTTTGCAACTCCTGTTTCGAGTTACAAATCTTAGCAACTGAACCGGTATCAAATACCATGGGGTTACTATGAACACTAGTAAAGTACACATCAATAACATGTATATCAAATATACTTTTGTTCACTTTTCCATCCTTCTTATCCGCCAAGTATTTGGGGTAGTTCCGCTTCCAGTGACCATTCCCTTTGCAGTAGAGGCACTCAGTTTCAGGCTTAGGTCTAGCTTTGGGCTTCTTCACGGGAGTGGCAACTTGATTGCCTTTCTTCTTTAAGTTCCCTTTCTTTACCCTTCCCTTTTACTTGAAACTAGTGGTCTTGTCAACCATCAACACTTGATGCTTTTTCTTGATTTCTACATTCGTCGATTTGAGCATCGCGAAGAGCTTGGGAATCGTTTCCGTTATCCCTTGCATATTATAGTTCATCATGAAGTTCTAGTAACTTGGTGATAGTGACTAGAGAATTCTGCCTATCACTATCTTATCTAGAAGATTAACTCCCACTTGATTCAAGTGATTGTAGTACTCAGACATTCTGAGCACATGCTCACTAGCTGAGCTATTCTCCTCCATCTTGTAGGCAAAGTACTTGTAGAATTCTCATACCTCTTAACACGGGCATGAGTCTGGAATACCAATTTCAGCTCTTGGAACATCTCATATGCTTCGTGGCATTCAAAACGTTTTTGAAGTCCCGGTTTTAAGCCGTAAAGTATGGCGCACTAAACTATCAAGTAGTCATCATACCGAGCTTGTCAAACATTCATAACGTCTGCATAAGCTCCTGCAACAGGCCTGTCACCTAGCGGTGCATCAAGGACATAATTCTTCTGTGTAGCAATGAGGATAATCCTCAGATCACAGACCCAGTCTGCATAATTGCTACTATCATCTTTCAACTTAGTTTTCTCTAGGAACATATCTAAAATAAAACAGGGGAGCTATACGCGAGCTATTGATCTACAACATAGATATGCAAATACTATCTGGACTAAGTTCATGATAAATTAAGTTCAATTAATCATATTACTTAAGAACTCCCACTTAGATAGACATCCCTCGAGTCAGCTAAATGATCACTGAAGGAAATATGCCCTAGAGGCAATAATAAAGTTGTTATTTATATTTCCTTATATCATGATAAATGTTTATTATTCATGCTAGAATTGTATTAACCGGAAACTTAGTACATGCATGAATACATACACAAAACAGAATGTCCCTAGTATGCCTCTACTTGACTAGCTCGTTAATCAAAGATGGTTAAGTTTCCTAACCATAGACATGTGTTGTCATTTGATGAATGGGATCACATCATTAGAGAATGGTGTAATGGACAAGACCCATCCGTTATCTTAGCATAATGATCGTTAAGTTTTATTGCTATTGTTTTCTTCATGACTTATACATATTCCTCTAACTACGAGATTATGCAACTCCCGAATACCGGAGGAACACCTTATGTGCTATCAAACGTCACAACATAACTGGGTGATTATAAAGATGCTCTACATGTGTCCCTGAAGGTGTTTTTTGGGTTGGCATAGATCAAGATTAGGATTTGTCACTCCGAGTATCGAAGAGGTATCTCTGGGCCCTCTCGGTAATGCACATCACTATATGCCTTGCAAGCAATGTGAATAATGAGCTAGTTACGTGATGATCCATTATGGAACGAGTAAAGAGGCTTGCCGGTAACGAGATTGAACTAGGTATGATGATACCGACGATCGAATCTTGGGCAAGTAACATACCGATGACAAAGGGAATGACTTATGTTGTTATGTGGTTTGAACGATAAAGATCTTCGTAGAATATGTAGAAACCAATATGAGCATCTAGGTTCTGCTATTGGTTATTGACCGGAGATGTGTCTCGGTCATGTCTACATAGTTCTCGAACCCGTAAGGTCTACACGCTTAACGTTCAATGATGATTTGTATTATGAGTTATGTGTTTTGGTGACCGAAGTTTCTTTGGCATCCCGGATGAGATCACGGACATGACGAGGAGTCTCGAAATGGTCGAGTGGTAAAGATTGATATATTGGAAGGTTATATACGAACACCGGAATGGTTCTGAAAAGGTTCGCAGATTTATCGGAGTACAGGGAGGCTATCGGAACCCCCGGGAAAGTTAATGGGCCTCATGGACCATAGTGGAGAGAGGGAGGAACGACACAAGAGGTGGCACGCAGCTCCCCCTGCCTAATCCGAATTGCACAAGGGGTGGGGGCGTGTCCCCCCTTCCTTCTCCCTTTCCCCTCTTTCCCCTTCCCCCCTCTCCGTTGGAAGGAAGGTGGGGCGAATCCTACTAGGAGTGGAGTCCTAGTAGGACTCCCCCCTTGGCGCGCCTCCTCCTGGCCGGCCACCTCCTCACCTTTATATACGGGGGCAGGGGGCACCCCAAAGGCACATCAATTGTTCACTTAGCCGTGTGCGGTGCCCCCCTCCATAGTTTACTACTCCGGTCATAGCGTCGTAGTGCTTAGGCGAAGCCCTGCGCAGATCACATCACCATCACCGTCACCACACCATCGTGCTGACGGAACTCTCCCTCGACCCTCTGCTAGATTATGAGTTCGAGGGACATCATCGAGCTGAACGTGTGCTGAACACAGAGGTGCCGTATGTTCGGTAATAAGATCGGTTGGATGGTGAAGACTTTCGACTACATCAACCGCGTTAACATAACGCTTCCGCTTTCGGTCTATGAGGGTACGTGTTCGCAGTCTTCCCCTCTCGTTTCTATGCATCTCCTAGATAGATCTTGCGTGATCGTAGGAATTTTTTGAAATTGCATGCTACGTTCCCCAACAGTGGCATCCGAGCCAGATCTATGCGTAGATGATATGCACGAGTAGAACACAAAGAGTTGTGGGTAATAATAGTCATACTGCTTACCACCAACGTCTTATTTTGATTCGGTGGTATTGTTGGATGAAGCGGCCCGGACCAACATTACATGACCACGTTCATGAGACGGTTCTACTGATGTGCTTTCGCACACAGGTGGCTGGCGGGTGTCTGTTTCTTCAACTTTAGTTGAATCGAATTTGACTTCGTCCGGTCCTTGTTGAAGGTTAAATGGCACACTTGACGAAAAATTGTTGTGGTTTTGATGCGTAGGTAAGAACGGTTCTTACTAGAAGCCCGTAGCAGCCACGTAAAACTTGCAACAACAAAGTAGAGGACGTCTAACTTGTTTTTGCAGGGCATGTTGTGATGTGATATGGTCAAGACATGATGAGATATAAATTGTTGTATGACATGATCATGTTTTGTAAAGGTCATCGGCAACTGGCATGAGCCTTATGGTTGTCGCTTTATTGTATGAAATGCAATTGCCATGTAATTGCTTTACTTTATCACTAAGTGGTAGCGATAGTCGTAGAAGCAATAGTTGGCGAGACGATAACGATGGAGATCATAACGGTGCTTTGGAGATGGAGATCAAAGGCACAAGATGATGATGTCCATATCATGTCACATATTTTGATTGCATGTGATGTTTATCCTTTTATGCATCTTATTTTGCTTAGTATGGTGGTAGCATTATAAGATGATCCCTCACTAAATTTCAAGGTACAAGTGTTCTCCCTGAGTATGCACCGTTGCGATAGTTCGTCGTGCCGAGACACCACGTGATGATCGGGTGTGATAAGCTCTACGTTCACATACAACGGGTGCAAGCCAGTTTTGCATGCACAGAATACTCGGGTTAAACTTGACGAGCCTACACTGGTATGCGTCGGTGCTATACAAATGGTTTTTAACCCCTTTCCGCGACGACATTTGGAACCATCGCCAAGTGAGTGTGGTCGATAGGGGGGTCCTTCCCACATGACCCAGAAATCGTCGGGGATAGGCCATCCCGGGACACCAAATGAGCTCCTGTGCGATCAAGCGAGGCACTGAAACCCAATCATTTCCGTAGGTATGTACATCCCACACGGTGAATCCCAGAATAACATTTCCGTAGGTATGTATATCACACATAGTCAACCCAAGGAATACTTTCCATTCTTATGTATATCCCACACAGTCAATCCAGGGAAAACATTTCCGTTCATATGTACATCCCACACAGTTTTATGTATAGGCTCGTGTGTGAAAGGTGTAACTATCACACACGCTCTGCCTTGGTTAACTGTTTGCTTTTATCAACTACATCACACACGATTTGATGAAGAAAGCTGTGTGGCATTGGGCTATCCATCACAAGAGCTTTTACTGCTAGAACCGTCTGCAACGTTCCATGACACATTTAGCAGGTTTATTAGTTTACAAATAATAATTCCAGTATTACGCAAATTCACATTTCATATCGAACAGTTGTTTTCCAATTTCATATCAGGCACATAAATATATTATAACATCACAGTATGATAGCTACATGAAAACAGCACAGTACAACATATAGCTAGTTCAACTTCATAAGAACAATATTAGAACAATATATTCATTTCCCTAATCGAGATCATCGAGGCTCGTCTTATCCACCTCTGCTTTCAGTTCGGTAAGAACCTGTTTTGCACTGGCCAACTGGGAAAATGCCTCCTCCTTCGCCAACACCATCTTAGCAAAGACTGATTTAAAAAATCTGAGCTCATTCTCCACCTTCCTCTTTTTATCCCGCATATTCAAATATTCTTCAGCGTTGATAACACTTTCTATAAGCCTACCTCTATTCTCTTCCTCATACATGCTCCAGAGCTTCGCTAGGCACATCTTCAAAGACTGTGGCCACTCTTGATCAACTGATACGTCTCCAACTTATTTATAATTTTTGATCGTTCCATGCTATTATATTACCAATCTAGGATGTTTTATAATCATTTTATATCTTTTTTGGTACTAACCTATTGACATAGTGCCAAGTGCCAGTTGCTGTTTTCTGCATGTTTTTTACATCGCAAGAAATCAATATCAAATGGAGTCCAAACGCAACGAAGCTTTACGGAGATTTTTTGGACCAGAAGGAACATAATGGGCCCTGGCTGCGCTAGGGGGTGCTCCGAGGAGAGCACCCACCAGAGCACGCCAGGAGGCCCAGGCGTGCCCTGGTGGGTTGTGCCCACCTCGGGTGCCCCCCGGACCGCCTCTTTGCTGTATAAATACCCCAATATTCCCAAAACCCTAGGGGAGTCGACGAAATATTGATCCAGCCACCGCAGAGTCCAGAACCACCATATCCAATCTAGACACCATCTCGGATGGGGTTTACCACCTCCATTGGTGCCTCTCCGATGATGCGTGAGTAGTTCTTTGTAGACCTTCGGGGTCCGTAGTTAGTAGCTAGATGGCTTCCTCTCTCTCTCTCTCTTGATTCTCAATAGAATGGTCTCTTGGAGATCCATATGATGTAACTATTTTTGCGGTGTGTTTGTTGGGATCGATGAACTTTGAGTTTATGATCAGATCTATCTTTTTATATCCATGAAAATATTTGAGTTTCTTTGATATCTTTTATGCATGATTGCTTATAGCCTCGTATTTCTTCTCCGATATTTGGGTTTTGTTTGGCCAACTTGATCTATTTATCTTGCAATGGGAAGAGGTGCTTTGTAGTGGGTTCGATCTTATGGTGCTTGATCCCAATGAGAGAAGGGGATCCGACACACATGTATCATTGCTACTAAGGATAAAACTATGGGGTCTATCTCTACATAGATAGATCTTTTCTACATCATGTCATCGTTCTTATTGTTTCTCCATGAACTTAATACACTAGATGCATGATGGATAGCGGTCGATGTGTGGAGTAATAGTAGTAGATGCAGGCAGGAGTCGGTCTACTAATCTTGGACGTGATGCCTATATAATGATCATTTCCTAGATATCGTCATGAGTATTTGAAGTTCTATCAATTGCCCAACAGTAATTTGTTCACCCACCGTTTGCTATTTTTCTCGAGAAAAGCCACTAGTGAAACCTACGGCCCCCGGGTCTCTTTCTCATATATTTGCCTTTGCGATCTACTTTTTTTGCATTTATTTTCAGATCTATTAAACCAAAAATACAAAAATACCTTGCTGCAATTTATTCTTATTATTTTATTTGGTGTTCGATCTATCAATCTACTACAATTTTATGTCACGTCTGTTTGCCTATCTTGAGGCGCCGCTACCCGAAAGGGATTGACAACCCCTTTTACACGTCGGGTTGCGAGGATTTGTTATCTGTGTGCAGGGGCTGTTTACGTTGTGTTGCTTGGTTCTCCTACTGGTTCGATAACCTTGGTTTCATATATGAGGGAAATACCTACCACCACTATGCTGCATCATCCCTTCCTCTTTGGGGAAATACCGATGTAGCTTCAAGCGACATCAAAAGAAATTTCTGCAGCCATTGTCGGGGAGTGTCGTGGAATTGTCACGGCAGATGTCCTTAGTGTCAGGACTTAGTCGCGAGGCCAACGCATCTATGTGGTAGCTTGAGAGGGGTTGAGCGGGACGAGAGACGCGATGTTTTACCCAGGTTCGGCCCCTCACGGCGGAGGTAAAAGCCTACATCCTGCTTCATTGATATTGATGTTGATGATCACGGTTACAAGAGTGCTCTATCTCGAGAGCTATTGTCTAAACCTAACTTGTCCAACTTGTGGAACTTGTCAATCTTGTCCCTTTTTTGGGGGGAGCCCTTCCCCTCCTTATATATGTTGAAGGGGCGGGTTACATGTGGAGTCCTATTAGAATTAGGACTAGTCTATCTCTAATACAAACCGAATACAAGTCCAGGTCTTAACTCCTTGTAAGATAAATGTTCCTCATGCCTTTCCTCTTAAACCAGCACACCATTATCATAAACCGACATGTTGGGCCTTGGGCCTTGTCATCCATCTGGAACACGCGCCGGGTCACCAATGAGTCTTCAGGCTCGTGAATCGTCATACCAGTGAACCGCCAGACACGTAAACCGCCAATCCTCTGGCGGTTTACCAATGAAATGCCTAGTCCGGCCGGGTTATACTTCCGGCCGGTTTACGCCGCAGGGTATATCCCCGACATTAGCCCCCAAGTTTAGCTTGGATTTATGCATGGTAAACTTATGCTGCAAAATAAACACAAGAACAAATTTGACAGGTTGTGCTCCGGGTTAAGAATTCTTGTAAACCGGTACCTGATCACCCTTAAGTCCTTGTTATTTCCTCCTTCTGGGAAGTCCGGGTCAATAGACCAGCTTCATAATCAATTTGCCGACATTGGTTTGTCACAGAAATATTGTGAAGAATAACTCCTTTGATTCAGCTCCCAAAGCGCCGGTTTAAGAAATATGGGTCTTGAAATACTTATCTGATATTCAGCCGGTTTGAAGATGTAAAACTTGCCGGTTTGAGAATGTTAAACTGTGCCGGTTTAAGACTTGAACTTGCCGGTTTATCATTACCGGTTTACAAATATTGATGGCACCGGATCATAATTGTTGTCGACACCGGGTCATGTAACCGATCTTCCTGATTTGCTCAAAACTGATAAAATGAAGATGTTCCTCCTTTATATGCATAATACTTGTAGCCCCCAAGTTTTAAGAGGAGAACATAGTGATAACTTAAGACTTGCTCCAATAAGTGTTTCAACCTTGAAGAAATCCGGTTTGTTCATCTAAAAACTGAATACTCCATATATGTAGCCCCCAAGTGCCGGGTTGTCATGCTTGCAGCAACCTGGGACTTGTAATTGCTTATAAAAACTTCAATCAGTGTAACCCCAAGGGCCGGGTCACTATGAAATAATGAGCAGGAACTTTGTAAATATAATTATGTAGATTTTAGCAGTGATGTGTAGCCCCCAAGGGCCGGGTCATTATGCAATAATGAGCAGGGACTTTGTAGATATGATCATGTAGACTTGAATTGTTGACAGGAGCAATTGGTAGCCCCCAAGGGCTGGCTCATTATGATGTGATGAGTTGGGTCTTCAATAAGACGAGCAAAAAATGACTTTGCATTAGCCCCCAAGTGTCATGGTGCATGCTTGCAGCGACATGAGACTTGCATGTAATCTCAATTTGAATAATGTAGCCCCCAAGTGCCGGGTTGTAAGCCTGCAGCGATACGGGACTATTCCTTCCATTGTAAAATAAATCATATCCTTTGATAATATAATAGCCATTGCGCTAAAGCGACTTTGAAAACCTCAATAATACCGGTTATTAATGATCATAATAAAATCCAGCCATGTTGGCTATTCAAGATAATATAATCCGGTATGAAAACCTTATTCATTCAATATCATAATGAAAATTCAGCCAAGTTTGGCTATTTGAATAATATAACCCAATAAGCGCATGATTCCAATGGCGCAATCCAAATATATACTGGCGACTTATAGCCCAAAGCCAGGCCGGTTTAATAAACACCGGACAATTTCTCATCATAGACTGGCGATTTATCGTCTTAAAGCCAGGCCGGTTTAAGAAACACCAGATAATTTATCATCATATCGGCGACATATAGTCGAAAGCTGGGCCGGTTTAATAAACAACGGTGACTTATAATCATGCTTTATTCAACCTGTTTCTGCATATAACAAGTTTAAAATGTCCTGGCAGTTTACCGCCGGACGGGTCATAATGCCCAACATATAACCTGGGTTTATAACCAAGGCTGCACTTAAGAATAATCAAATATGAAATATATCATACCTGTGACATTGAATCACATCGTTGATTTACCAACTTTTTGTAGTAAGGGTGATAACCCGAATCTTGAGTACTGATAACTCCTTCCATATTGTGTCGGTTTATGATAAAACCGTACTGGGTTGTGATAAACACCAGTTTAACCATATATAATACTGGTGACTCGTAGTCAAACCAGACCGGGCTGATAGTCTCCGGGTTATAATTTGATCGTGTACTGACAACTTGTAGTTGAAAGCCGAGCCGGGTTGATAAACACCGGTTTACTCCATAATAGGATGGTAACTTAAAACCAAACTGGGCAGATAGTCTCCGGATTAAGATTTGACCGTGTTCCGACAATTTGTAATTGACAGTTGAACCGGATTAACAATGTCGGTTTAAAAATGCAACAAAAATAAAAGAAATATCTATCAAAGAAAATTTCAAGCAAAGGCAATGATAAAACCATTTGCAAAAAGAGGCTTATTGAGCCGATCAAATGGCGTTACTATGGTCGGACACGACCAAGCCCCCGATAGGCATAGCTATGGTTCAAGTCAGCCAGGTCCCCAAATGAAACAGTGGCATTATGACGATCAAGAGGCGTGGCAATGGTTCGGGTTCGACCAAGCCCCCAAGTGATTCTGTGGCCTTAGGCCGATCAAGAGGCGTGACTGGTTCAGACATGACCTAGTCCCCAAGTGATCTGGTGGCTTTCGCCTATCAAAAAGGTGTTGCATTGGTTCGGACACGACCAAAGCCCCCAAGTGATGCTGTGGCACTAGGCCGATCAAGAGGTGTGACTATGGTTCAGACATGACCAAGCCCCCAAGTGATCAATAAATATGATAAGCCAATAAGGCATGATACCCATGTTTGAACCGCGCATCATGGCAGCAGGTCCTCTTTGGCAGCCTTTAACTTTTTGCAAGAGATAAATCCTTCTTGAACCGGGATTTTGAACCGGATATTGAGAGCATCAAAGCTATGTAGGAGAACAAATTTCCCTTAAACCGGATTGCAAACTGGAATCTTCATTTTCAGCTGGAAATTTTCTGACGGCCTTTCAACTCGAACTTGCGAGAAGTTAATTCCTTTTTAAACCGGACATTTTTAAACCGGATTTGAGCGCTTCAGAGCTTTGTGGGAGAATAGATTTCCCTTGAACCGGATTATAAACTGGAAGTATCATTGTGAGCCGGAATATTTCTGACGGCCTTTAAATTTTCATAAATATAACATTAGCCTCCGGGACCGGGTTTCCCTTCAACATCCTGGGGCACTTGAATTTGCTGAAACTGGCAAGACTTGCTGCGTCATATCATCGTAGCCCCCGAGTCTTAAGATGACTCAAGGAGTTGTCTTGAGATTCTCCGTACTTGACCATAGCAGAAGGTATATATCATCGGTGTTAACAACGCGATGTAAATCCACAGAAGATTGAGGTGACTACGGCGGGTTATAAATGATCCCATATGAGCCGTGTCAGCAACTCGGCCAATGGTTCCTTCCAACTGGCTGTTTGAAGTTTGACCAAACTGTAGTGGCAGCAATTTGTGCGCATGTCCATTGATCCATCCAGTGCAGACTGTGGCTGAATGATAATTTGCCTCCAATTTATTGGAAGAAAAAAAACCGGGCTACCTAAGCTGTGACTTGCTCATACTCAATAAACAGCTCATGCAGACAGGTGCGGCCCGGTATGTTGATGTAGACCAGGCCGCGAGAAACGGACAGCAAAGACGACCACAGTATCAGAGGCAGCTCGAACAGATGAGTCAGCCGCATGTCACGGCATTGCAAGCCGGTGTGGACGGGGAAAATCGGTACCATTATTGTAAACCGGCACGGACAGACGAATTAATGTAGACCGGGTCCGCAGAGGCGGCAGCTTTGTGCACGTCCATTGAACAGCAATCAAACGTGATCCCGGCAAGTCGATGTAAACCGGGCCGCAAGGGTGACGACTTGTGCGCGTCCATTCAACGGGTAATATGTCATGGACTATCGCTGGGTGGAGCATTATCAGCCCGTGCTCCATACCGTGGTATAAACCACATTTGTAGTGAATAATTATCCTGTATACAAAAATATACAGATCAAAGTAATTGTTCTTTGACAAAAACAATACGCACTAATAAATAAACTTAGATGGACGTCACCTGATTTTTTTGTCGGATGAACGTGGATACTGGGATCAAAACATATCAAATGTCTGATGTCTCCACGTGACCTTCTCCTGATCAAAACATGGTGCGACGAGGTGGCATCAGCCATAGAGGGGACGGACCGTCGGCGGGGGTAGCTCGAAGGAACGCAGTGAGGTAAACCGGCAATGACTTTAACACGACACTCGGCAGTTCAGAGGCTGGTTTGACGCAGCCCGACGGGGCCGGCGCAAAGTGAATCAGAGGCGGGTGCATGGGCGGAACGGCTACTGGTACCGAGGAACAGCAGAGCGACGCGAGGTCTGCATGGGGGCAGCTCAGAGATCGAGTCTGGCTTCTTCTTCTCTTATTCTGATGGAATTATTCCCTTTCCTTTTCAGAACCAGGACTCGATGAACACGGCCATCAGATTGCTGATCGCTCTGGACACCGCAGAGGAAAAACACTCTTTATCCATGATCTGGTAGGTGCCTTCGTGGCTGTAGATGTAGTAGTACTTAAATAATGCGACACTCAATTAGTACTAGTCTTGGTCACGTACTAGTGCAAGTACTAGTTGATTCCTTGGATTTTTTTGCAGCCGGATTAAACACTCATTATCAGCCTTCATCCGTATTGATGTGGACACAAAGAGGAGAAGCAGTTTGACCCGGATACTGATTACTTGGTGACATCGAATCAGACTCTTGTCCGGTCTCATCTGTAACGAACAAAATGATCTGTGCTCGAATCCAATGGGTCGCCCTGCAACGCATGAGGCGCCGCAGCCAAACCCTAACAACTCTACGGATCTTGTATCTGCTGGCTCCAAAAAATTTAACCATAATTCTGATCTCCCAATAATAAATTTGCCGACTCTGTCCATGGTCGTCCGGATTGATCATGAACCTCTCGATCCCTGAGAAAGATCCCTCCAAGAACTCAACACCACCGTGCGCAGGCCCCACGGTGGGCGCCAACTGTCGTGGAATTGTCACGGCAGATGTCCTTAGTGTCAGGACTTAGTCGCGAGGCCAACGCATCTATGTGGTAGCTTGAGAGGGGTTGAGCGGGACGAGAGACGCGATGTTTTACCCAGGTTCGGCCCCTCACGGCGGAGGTAAAAGCCTACATCCTGCTTCATTGATATTGATGATGATGATCACGGTTACAAGAGTGCTCTATCTCGAGAGCTATTGTCTAAACCTAACTTGTCCAACTTGTGGAACTTGTCAATCTTGTCCCTTTTTTGGGGGAGCCCTGCCCCTCCTTATATATGTTGAAGGGGCGGGTTACATGTGGAGTCCTATTAGAATTAGGACTAGTCTATCTCTAATACAAACCGGATACAAGTCCAGGTCTTAACTCCTTGTAAGATAAATGTTCCTCATGCCTTTCCTCTTAAACCGACCCACCATTATCATAAACCGGCATGTTGGGCCTTGGGCCTTGTCATCCATCTGGAACATGCGTCGGGTCACCAATGAGTCTTCAGGCTCGTGAATCGTCATACCAGTGAACCGCCAGACACGTAAACCGCCAATCCTCTGGCGGTTTACCAATGAAATGCCTAGTCCGGCCGGGTTATACTTCCGGCCGGTTTACGCCGCGGGGTATATCCTCGACAGGGAGGATCTTCAACATATACCAGGTTCCTAATCACAAATCTCATCTCCTCGCAATTTACGTTATTTGCCATTTACCTCTCGTTTTCCTCTCCCCACTTCACAAAAATTTGCTGTTTTATTCACCTCTCCTTTTCGTTCGTTGTTTTCTTACCGGATCTGTTTTTGAGTGCAAACTTTTTGCGTAGTCATCATGACTCAAGAGAACACCAAGTTGTGTGATTTCTCAAATGCCAACAACAATTATTTTATCTACACTCCGATTGCTCCTCCCGCCACTAGTACGGAGTCTTGTGATATTAAGTGCTTTGCTGAATCAATTTTCCGGTACTCCTAATGAGGATGTCACATCCCATCTTAATACCTTCATGGAATTATGCCATATGTAAAATAAAAAATATGTGGACAATGATGTGGTGAAAATGAAATTATTTCTGTTTTCCTTGCGTGATTCTGCAAAAATTTGGTTCTCTTCTTTGCCTCGCAATAGTATCGATTCTTGGAATAAGTGCAAAGATGCTTTTATCACTAAGTATTTTCCGCCCGAAAAATTATTTCCCTTAGAACCCAGATCATGAATTTCAAGCAACTTGAACATGAGCATGTTGCAAAATCTTGGAAAAGGATGAAAATGATGCTAATGAAATGCCCAACTCACGGGATAAATCTTTGGATGATCATACAAATTTTTTATGTGGGGTTGAATTTTGTTTCTCGTAATCTTTTAGATTCCGCCGTGGGTGGTACTTCTATGGAAATTACTTTGGGTGAAGCCACCAAATTTCTTGATAATATTATGGCAAATTATTCGCAATGGCATACCGAAAGGGCTCCTACTAGTAAAAAAAAGTTAATTCGGTTGAAGAAATTTCTTCTTTGAGTGAAAAAGTTGATGCTCTTATGAAATTGGTTGCTAGTAAAAGTGCTCCTATTGATTTTAATGATATGCCTTTGTCTACCTTGATTGAGAAAAATATTGATGCCATAGATGTGAATTTTATCTCTCGAAACAATTTCAATAACAATGCTTATAGAGGTAATTTTAATCCTAGGCCTTTTCCTAGTAATTCCTCTAATAATTATGGTAATTCCTATGGAAATCAATCTTATAATAACAATAATAATAATAATAGGAACACCTCTGATCTTGAGAACAATATTAAAGAATTTATCAGCACGCAAAAAGTTTTCAACACTTCCATAAAAGAAAAGTTGAGTAAGATTGTTGATTTTTCTAGAAGTGTTGATAGAATTGCTCATGGTGTGGAAAATATTAAGATGAAATTTTTTGTGCCTAAAGTAGATGAATCAATTAAAGCTCTTTATGTTTCTATGGATGAAAGTAAGAAAAGAACCGCTATGCTTAGAGCTAAAAGAGAATTTTTGGAAAAACGTTTTCTAGTGACTTCTTTCGCAAAAGTGATGAAGATCTTAAAATGATTGGTGATTCTTCCATTGATTCCTTGTTTAGTAAAGTTAAGATTGATGAAAAGGGGACTGGAGAAGAGTCAACTTTAGGTAGAAGGCGTCCCAATATTTTGGAGGGTGAAAATCTTGTTGAGAAAATTGATGAAAGTGGGTTTGAAGAGGTCAAAACTTTAGCTAGTGATGTGCCCACTCTTTTGTATTACAAAGACTTTAATTATGATAGTTGCTCTTTGATTGATTGTATTTCTTTGTTGCAATCCATGATAAATTCACCCCATGCTTATGAACAAAATAAATCTTTTACTAAACATATTGTTGATGCTATGATGAAAGCTTTTGAAGAAAAATTGGAATTAGAAGTTTCAATTCCTAGAAAATTGCATGATGAGTGGGAACCTACTATCAAAGTCAGATTAAAAATTATGAGTGTTTTGCTTTATGTGACTTGGGTGCTAGTGTTTCTACAATTCCAAAATCTTTATATGATGTGCTTGGTCTTACCGATCTTCAAGAATGTTCTTTAAATTTGCACTTGGCGGATTATAATATTGAAAAGCCTATGTGAAGAAATAATGATTTTCTTATCCTTGCAAATAGGAATTATGTGCCCATAGATTTTAGTGTTCTTGATATTGATTGCAATCCATCTTGTCCAATTATTCTTGGTAGACCGTTTCTACGCACTATCGGTGCCGTGATTGATATGAAAGAAGGCAATATTAAGTTCTAATTTCCTTTGAGGAAGGGTATGGAACACTTCCCTAGAACAAGAATTAGGCCACCATATGAATCAATCACGAGGGCATCTTATGGATCTCGAAGCAAAGATGACAAAACTTAGATCCTTGCTTTATGCCTAGCTAAGGGCGTAAAACTATAGCGCTTGTTGGGAGGCAACCCAATGAATAATATTTATTTTGCTTTTAATTTCCTGTTTTTGAGTGTTAGCACAATTATGCTACTGTTATGATTGTGTTTTTTGTGTTTTAGTTAGTGTTTGTGCCAATTAAAGCCTTTAGGATCTTCTTGGGTGATAGTTGTTTAATCTTGCTGAAAAACAGAAACTTTTGTGCTCATGAAAATAATTTTCCTTTTTTTACCAGAGAGAGATAAAATACAAATTCCTTCTGCAGTAGATTAATATACAAATTTCCCAGGTCGTCCTAATTTTTCAGAATTTTTGGAGTTACAGAAGTATTCGAAATAGTCATATTGCTACAGACTGTTCTGCTTTAGCAGATTCTGTTTTATTTGTGTTGTGTGTTTACTTTGATGGCTCTATGGTTTTTTTGATGAGTTTTTGCCATAGAAAAGTTGGAATACAGTAGATATAATGCAAAAATAAAATATTAATTGGTTTGATACAGTACTTAGAGTAGTGATTTATTTTATTATACTAACAGATCTCACGAAGGTTTTGTTGAGTTTTGTGTGATTGAAGTTTTCAAGTTTTGGGTTATCTTATTATGGATGAAGGAATAAGGAGTAGAAGAGCCTAAGCTTGGGGATGCCCCGGAATCCCAAGCTATTATCCAAAAATGATCAACCAACTAAGCTTGGGGATGCCCCCGAGTGGCATCCCCTCTTTCTTCTAACGACCATCTTTATTTTACTCGAAGCTATATTTTTATTCGTCACATACTATGTGCTATGCTTGGAGCGTCTTGTATGATATGACTCTTTGCTTGTTTTATTTTGTGTTTTAAGTCTTGATCCCTTTCTGGACACACCTATTTGAGAGAGCTAAAATTATGTCATGACTTGTTAGAATTTCTCTCTATGCTTCACTTAAATTTTTATGAGCTATGGACTTGCTCTAGTGCTTCACTTGTATCTTTTTAGCATGGTGTGCTTAGTATTTTTGAAGAAATGCTCTCTTGCTTCACTTAGATTTATTTGAGAGTTAGTAAAATTTTCAAGAAATTCTCTCTTTCTTCACTTAAATTATTTTGAGAGAAAGAAAAATTATGCTCATGATCTTCACTTATATTTGTTTGAGCTTATGAAAAGCAACACATGAAAATTAGTCCCAAAGTGATAGATATCCAAGAAGGACATAATAAAAACTTTCATGAAGATCATTGGACAAAATAAACTTGATTCTTAGTAATAGTTTTGAGATATGATGATGTGATATGTGAGTTGTGTTGATGAGTAGTTATGCTTTAGTAAGAATATTGGTGTTAAGGTTTGTGATTCCCTATGCAAGCACGAAAGTCAATAGTCATGCAATGAAATTATATCCTACTTGTGGTGCATTATTCGGTGTTAATTATGCTTAATGCTTGCTTATGAGATTATTCGTTTCTTGGTTGGTCGCTTCTCAATCTTTTGCTAGCCTTCATTTTTGCACTAAGTATGATCTCTACTTGTGCATCCAAAAATCTTTAAACCAGTTTTGCCACATGAGTCCACTATATCTACCTATATGCGGTATTCTTTTGCCGTTATAAGCAAATTTGTGTGTGCCGTCTCTAATTTTCAAATTAAACTTCTCTTTTGTGTGTTCGTTTAGCTTGCGGAGCAGTGAGGGGTGGCTAATATTTTCCATGCTAGATGTGTTATTCTCACGATGAGTGTTTATTCACTTGTCATTGCATGAGAGTAAGGCAAAGGTATTAGGGTTGCCCAGTCCTGAAATGAAAAAAATGAATTTACTTTATGTTGTCAAATAATAATTTCCTTGGAAAGTATTGGTATGGAAGGCACCCGTGGATACGGTTAGCCATGGAAAGTGAAAGTATGGTGAAAAAGGAATAAACTTTATTTTTTGTTTGGGAACCGCCTATGACATATCTAGCATGGAAAGTGTTGGGAACTCTAAGTCGTTTTCGTTGGTTGGATGGATACACCTCCCAAAATGTTTTTATCTCTAAGTTTTTCGCTTTGAGCTCTGGCACCTCTACAAATCCCTACTTCCCTCTATGAAGGGTCTTTCTTTTACTTTATGCAATTTTTATTTGAGTCTCCATCTTCTCTTATAAAAGCACAAACTAGGAGGCAATATAATCGTACTTAAGTATTGAGTGTAGCTAATATGCAAGTGTGTTTCATGAATGGATCAATGGTTGAGCATGATGGGCTAGAGATAACTTATTTTTAGCGTTGATATTTTGAAAGACATGGTTGCTTGTTGATATGCTTGAGTATATAAATTATCATGTAAAAACTAGACTATTGCTTTGAACAATATAAAAGTCCAAATGTCCATGCTATAAAGAAAATAATATGATATGACATGATAGGCAGCATTCCACATCAAAAATTCTGTTTTTATCACTTCCCTACCCGAGGACGAGTAGGAGTTAAGCTTGGGGATGCTGATACATCTCCAACGTATCTATAATTTTTTATTGTTCCATGCTGTTATATTATCAATCTTGGATGTTTTATAATCATTTTATAGTCATTTTATATCATTTTTTTGGTACTAACCTATTGACATAGTGCCTAGTGCTAGTTGCTGTTTTCTGCATGTTTTTTACATCGCAGGAAATCAATATCAAACGGAGTCCAAACGCAACGAAACTTTACGCAGATTTTTGGGACCAGAAGGAACGTAATGGGCCTTGGCTGCGCCTGGGGGGTGCTCCGAGGAGAGCACGACCCACCAGGGCGCGCCAGGAGGCCCAGGCACGCCCTGATGGGTTGTGACCACCTCGGGTGCCCCCGGACCGCATCTTCGCTCTATAAATACCCCAATATTCCCGAAACCCTAGGGGAGTCGACGAAATATTGATCCAGCCACCGTAGAGTCGAGAACCACCAGATCCAATCTAGACACCATTTCGGATGGGGTTCACCACCTTCATTGGTGCCTCTTCAATGATGTGTGAGTAGTTCTTTGTAGACCTTTGGGTCCATAGTTAGTAGCTAGATGGCTTCTTCTCTCTCTCTCTCTCTCTCTTGATTCTCAATACAATGGTCTCTTGGAGATCCATATGATGTAACTCTTTTTGCGGTGTGTTTGTTGGGATCAATGAACTTTGAGTTTATGATCAGATCTATCTTTTTATATCCATGAAAGTATTTGAGTTTCTTTGATCTCTTTTATGCATGATTGCTTATAGCCTCGCATTTCTTCTCCGATATTTGTGTTTTGTTTCGGCAACTTGATCTATTTATCTTGCAATGGGAAGAGGTGCTATGTAGTGGGATAGATCTTACGGTGCTTGATCCAAGTGACAGAAGGGGATCCGACACGCATGTATCGTTGCTACTAAGGATAAAACTATGGGGTCTATCTCTACATAGATAGATCTTTTCTACATCATGTCATCGTTCTTATTGTTTCTCCATGAACTTAATACACTAGATGCATGATGGATAGCGGTCGATGTGTGGAGTAATAGTAGTAGATGCAGGCAGGAGTCGGTCTACTAATCTTGGACGTGATGCCTATATAATGATCATTTCCTAGATATCGTCATGAGTATTTGAAGTTCTATCAATTGCCCAACAGTAATTTGTTCACCCACCGTTTGCTATTTTTCTCGAGAAAAGCCACTAGTGAAACCTACGGCTCCCGGGTCTCTTTCTCATATATTTGCCTTTGCGATCTACTTTTCTTTTGCATTTATTTTTAGATCTATTAAATCAAAAATACAAAAATACCTTGCTGCAATTTGTTCTTATTTATTTTATTTGGCGTTCGATCTATCAATCTACTACAATTTTATCTCACGTCTGTTTGCCTATCTTGAGGCGTCGCTACCCGAAATGGATTGACAACCCCTTTTACATGTCGGGTTGCAAGGATTTGTTATCTGTGTGTAGGGGCTGTTTACGTTGTGTTGCTTGGTTCTCCTACTAGTTCGATAACCTTGGTTTCATATCTAAGGGAGATACTGATAACCCACAAGTATAGGGGATCGCAACAGCTTTCGAGGGTAGAGTATTCAACCCAAATTTATTGATTCGACACAAGGGGGGCCAAAGAATATTCTCAAGTATTAGCAGCTGAGTTGTCAATTCAACCACACCTGGAAACTTAGTATTTGCAGCAAAGTGTTTAGTAGCAAAGTAATATGATAGTGGTGGTAGTGGCAACAAAAGTAAAGACAGCAAAAGTAATGTTTTTGGTATTTTGTAGTGATTGTAACAGTAGCAGCGGGAAAGTAAATAAGCGAGAACCAGTATATGGAAAACTAGTGGGCACCGGATTAGTGATGGATAATTATGCCGGATGCGGTTCATCATGTAACAGTCATAACATAGGGTGACACAGAACTAGCTCCAATTCATCAATGTAATGTAGGCATGTATTCCGTATATAGTCCTACGTGCTTATGGAAAAGAACTTGCATGACATATTTTGTCCTACCCTCACGTGGCAGCGGGGTCCTATTGGAAACTAAGGGATATTAAGGCCTCCTTTTAATAGAGAACCGGAACAAAGCATTAGCACATAGTGAATACATGAACTCCTCAAACTATGGTCATCACCGGGAGTGGTCCCGATTATTGTCACTTCGGGGTTGCCGGATCATAACACATAGTCGGTGACTATAGACTTGCAAGATAGGATCAAGAACTCACATATATTCATGAAAACATAATAGGTTCAGATCTGAAATCATGGCACTCGGGCCCTAGTGACAAGCATTAAGCATAGCAAAGTCATAGCAACATCAATCTCAGAACATAATGGATACTAGGGATCAAACCCTAACAAAACTAACTCGATTACATGATAAATCTCATCCAACCCATCACCGTCCAGCAAGCCTACGATGGAATTACTCACGCACGGTGGTGAGCATCATGAAATTGGTGATGGAGGATGGTTGATGATGACGACGACGACGAATCTCCCTCTCCGGAGCCCCGAACGGACTCCATATCAGCCCTCCCGAGAGGTTTTAGGGCTTGGCGGCGGCTCCGTATCGTAAAACGTGATGATTTCTTCTCTCAATTTTTCTCTCTCCGAAAGCAAATATATAGAGTTGGAGTTGGCGTCGGAGGGCATCCAGGGGGCCCACGAGGTAGGGGGCGCGCCCTAGGGGGGGGGGCGCCCCCACCCTCGTGAACAAGGTGTGGGCCCCCTGGTCTTCATCTTTGGTGAGGATTTTTTTTAATTTTTTCTAAGATGTTCCGTGGAGTTTCAGGTCATTCCGAGAATATTTGTTTTCTGCACATAAAACAACACCATGGCAATTCTGCTGAAAACAGCGTCAGTCCGGGTTAGTTCCATTCAAATCATACAAGTTAGAGTCCAAAACAAGGGCAAAAGTGTTTGGAAAACTAGATACGACGGAGACGTATCAGATACCTACCGCCGCTGTGCTGCATCATACCTTCCTCTTTGGGGAAATACCGACATAGTTTCAAGCGACATCATCAACCACTCCAAGTAAGAACACTTCCGTTCATCCTATAATATTTAAAACTAGATTAGTAACAATTGTAGGGGAAATGGGTTTATAGCAACATAGAAAATCACCAATGCTTATTTTGGAAAACTAAAGAAACATGTTAATTATGACATATCTTCTCAAAAAGATCAATGTGCAAATGAATTATTGCTACTGAGACAACAACCAAGTTCTGGAACATCAGAAGCTATAATTAACTACAACAACGCTACAAGTTCTTACTCATGTACAATAAATAACAAATTGAACATTTTATGAGGAAGGTAAATACAACTGCAACAGCATAGCGACAGTGTTTGGATGACAGCAAATTGATACTAACAGGTGTGTACATGCACAAATTTAGTAACATAGGACTAATAGCACTAAGGCCGTCCACTATGTATGCCAAAACTGGTGTAAAGACAACTGTTTCTACATCTCGCACAGGTGCCCTGCACTGGCAAGCCGATGCAGCGAAAAAAATCAAGGACCCGGACTCCGGAGCACGTAGTTGCTCCGATGCCCAGTTCCTTCGTGCCATAAAGATTTAGTATTTTACTGCTTGGCTGCTCGGATGTGTGGACCAAAGTTGGCTGCACAAACTGCTGAAGCGGTGCCAAATATTTTTCTAATGGCACCGCTAATGAGATGGCAACAATTTAAGATACTAGGTACAAACTGTGACACTGTCTTAGGATGCGTTTGGCTGAAGGTGTGGTACGAATGGGTTGGGACCGTGACAGTGTCTGAATCACATCTAACAAATGATTTGTAACAACGAAAGAGGGTCTAACCTTCTTTGCACATGCCAGAAACTTCCTCACACTATCCACAGATTCAAACACAACTAGCTTCACGCATGGAGATTGATGGTGACAACGAGCAGATAGATCTTCAGCCACCCTGCTCCATTCGTTGCCACTGATGGCCCTAGGGAGCTACAAGAGGAAGAAATGACTCAAATCAACCACCGGGTAAAAATCCTTCATTCCAAGTCATAGCTTGAGAGAGAGAAGAGAGGCATACCCGGGTGGTGAAGGAGTCGTCACCGGAGGAGGAACCGCTGGAGATCTCTTTGAGGAAGACCACGGTGACCCCGGTGGTAGGATGCGAGACGGCGAGAGCGAGGAAGCGGCTATAGCTTAGGAAGGAAGGAAGGAGGAAACAGGGGAAATGTGACTTGTGGGGGGGGGGAAAAGGGGGGGGGGGGAGGGGGGGGGGGGGCGGGGTAGATATTTTGGCGGTTGGCCAAAATTTTGGAAATGTGGAAGGAAACTTTGCGCGCAGTGCCGCCGGACCATTCACTTTGAACGATTGTGTGCATCACAGACGATTCTTCTACTTTACGCGCACGAGATGAGTTTGATAATTCAGATTTTGCTGGAAATTTCCCCGGGTACGTCATTGCATAATTTAACATCCCTTGCTAATTTGGGCACACAAAAGAGCGTACAGCACACAGACCACACTTACTGAATCGAGCAATTTTAGTAATTAAACAGAGCCACTTGACCTAAACATTGCTCTAACCAAAGACCAGCATTAAAAACAAAGCCTAACTACACATAATTTTAACAAATCCGCCGCTGCGCCGGCCTATGCATCGCCGGTGTGAGATGAGACGTCGATGACTTGTCCTGGCGACATGCTGCCGTTGATGGACTCCACGTCCCCCCTGCTAAAGTCGACCGCGTCCTCGTCCTCATCCTCGGTGTCGCCCTCAAGGTTGTAGTACTCGTAGTAGTCGCTGTTGTAACATCCCAAATTTTCAATTTGGAATGCTATACACTAGATCATCATTTGCACATCATATTTTATTGCATTTTGGTTGATCCTAGAAATTCTACGCAACTCAAGGACCCTCGGAGAGAGTTGAGGATTTCGTTATTTTCATATTTGAGTTTTCTCAAATTTTGAAAATAGGATCATTTGATTTTATTTATTCTACCTTCAATTATTTCTATTATCAAAATATGAGAGAGGGAATAAAATGACTTTCCCAAAATAAAGAAATACTGATGATTTAATAAAAAAATCAAATAAGATTTTATTTTAGTTTTATTTGCTATTTTATTTGATTTTAGAAAAAATGCGCATTTTTAAAAATTGCATCTAGGCCCTAAATAAATGTTCATCCTGTGCGGCTTGATTTTAGAAGCTGGGGAAAATTTATTTCGGGATTTTTGGAGTCCGATTAGTATTCCTTTTTTTTTCTGAGCGTAATTATTTAAAAAAAAGGTCCGAACTGACTCTGGGCCGTAACCGGCCAGGACTCCGCCTGGCCGGGGCTTTAAGTAGCGCCGCCAAGGCCCGGGAACAGCCCAAGCCGCGCCCGCCCAAACCCTAACCCTAGCCCCGCCGCCGCGCCGCCGCCGCTGCCCCGCGACGCCGCCGCGCCGCAGCCGCCCCGTGCCGCCGCCGCCCCGCCGCGCCGCCACACGCCGCCGCCGTCGCCCTGCCGCCGCCGCCGACGATCGCCGGAGCCGGACTCGCCGGAGGTAGACCTCGCCGCCGCCGGGTTTTTTTTTCAAAAACCGTTCGGTTTTCTGTCGGTTTCATTCGGTTTTTAGTTAGTTCGTTTTTTAAATAGATCGGTTTTTCAGTTTATTTAATTAGCGAGCGTTCGCTCGTTCGTTCGTTTTAACGAACGCGTTGTTCGATTAGATCCAGTTAACGAACGTTCGTTCGTTAATCTGTTCATCATTTTCTTTTTCTCGGATTAAATCCGCGATTTTTCTGATCGCGATTCCTGATCCGTTTTTCGTTCTAGTATAACTTTTTGCTTGTTTATCGGAATCGGGCGATTCAAACGCCCGGAGTTTCGTCTCGAAACCCTCTTTCCGTTTAACCAACTCAAAAAAGTTTTTGCCACTGTAAAAATTGCCCTAGATCCAGAATAGTAAACGAAGCTTGTTTCTTTTGCTGTTTGTCTTTCGTTGCTTCGTTCGATTTGATTCTTTTTACCAACCGGAGTCCTTAAGTTGAACTTTATGGTTAGATCTCTTATTTAAGTTTTACATGTGCATTAGTTGAGTACTTATTGTATGCTTGTTTGTATGCGATAGAGTACCCGGAGTGCGCCGCTTGCTACTTCGAATCGCTAGGTTTTGCGGATCATCAACAAGGCAAGTAACACTTTGATCATACTTCCAACTACCCAGTTTTTATTGCATTAGATCAATCCTCACACATTGCATGATTAGGATCTAATTAAATTGTGGGTTTGGGAAGTAGTTGAGGTAGTACCTATTACCTGTTTTATTATCAAACCTTTGGGAGTTACTTCTACGTTTTCTTATTATGCCATGCTATGCTAGTAGACGTGGATTGGGTGAGTGTATCCATGATAGATCAGATGTGAGTTTGTTAAATTAATGGTTTATCTAAGGTGGCAACTTAAATACACATCTGGGTGGATTGAGGCACCTGGGTATTCCAGCGATTGCCTATTTTCTTTTGGACCGCCACCCAGGCTCAAAGGGATCATGAGATTATTCATGCTAGAAACTTCCGTGTGCAGCCACAAGCTACTATGGGCTCTAGCATAGTTGATTAAGTCATGCGAACTCTTACAGTGGTAGACTAGCAGATGTAGGGGAAAGTAGGTGTAACGGTCTACCCGATCGTAAGGTGCTAGCGCTTCTGAAAGACTATGTCTCGGTCATCCGTTTCTCAAACACCATGTAGTGCGAGAAATCAAGAGAGATCGAGTCTTGTGGGGAAAAGTGCGCAAACCTCTGCAGAGTGTATAAACTAATCATGGTTAGCCGTGTCCCGGTTATGGACATCTTGAGTATAGTATCTAGTACCTGGATTATCATGTGAATCTCATCATGTTACTTTAAAATAAATTTTGTTAGGTTTGTTTAATGATGTTGTTTAATTAGGATTGAGAATGCTGTCAACCATTCTCAATGTTTAACAACTACCATGATAGTTAAATAAAATTTATTCCTTTGCAGTAGGGAAAAATTGGCTTTATGCAAAACTGTAACCATAGAGATTTCCACCAGCCAAATATGCATGTAGTATAGTCTTATTCTTTCATACTCTCTATGTGTTACTTTGCCAGCATATTCCATGTGTTGACCCGTTTCGGGCTGCAACGTTAATGTTGCAGACTTTTCAGACGACGATTAAGGTGCTTTTAGGTCGTGGTTCTATACTCAGTGATGCCGTTGGAGTTGATGGACTCACTTATCTTCCAAGCCTTCCACTGTTATCGTTATTAGATGGCCTTAAGCCATATTTATTGTAATAAGTTCTCTTTTGAGACTCTCGATGTAATAAGTGTGTGATTGCTACTCTGTTATAAATCCTTCAAGTACTATGTGGTGTCAGCATTACTGATCCAGGGATGACACCTGAGCACAGAGATTGGACCGTTTGAGGTCTGGTCGCTACAAGATGGTATCAGAGCACACGCTGACTGTAGGACACGACCACTAAGCTAAAAGACCTAGATCACTACTCTCTCTTCTCATTCTGACTCCTCATCTTTTCTGCTCTTTTAGGATGGCGGGTGCAAGGAACAAATTCACGCAACCGGATGAAGATACACCCTTTGGACGTCACTTGAAGGAAGTCACTAGATATCTGAACATAGGAGTACCAAGTTTTACCGGAACCTACAACGCCACTCTACCTGAAGAAGAGCGCTGGATGATTCAAGTTAAAGTTCCAGGAAGGACGTTCATGCCAGTCACTGAGCCCATAGAGTTTTCCTTTGATGCACCAACTTGGAGTCTAGGAAAGAGCATGGCAGCTCACATCGCCATGGGTGCATTGGAGAGGTCTACCGCAGTGATCTCAAGGATACTATCTACCGGATTTGTGGGCGCCGAGATGAGCACTGGGAGATGATCAGCACCAGGAAGGATAGATCAGTTGAAGCTTTTATTCAGGAGTTAAACCAGCACATTCGACGTCAGGAGAACTAGATGTGCGCCGACATGATAGATCTGAAGAAGGCGAGGACAAGAATCAATGAACTGGAGGAAGAACTCAAGGCTATGCGTGAAGATTATTAAGAGGAAATTAAAGTATTGGTGGAAAAGAATGACGATCTGATCAAGAAGATTGGAATATTCATGGGAGGCCCTACACCAGTAGAAGAAGACGAAGAACCCAAGGAGATTCGCCCGGAAGACTACATCATCATCGACGACACCGACTCGGATCCAGATGATAGCGATGATGACTATGTTGATGAAGCTGGAGCAGATATCATGGAGTCTGCAACCGAAGAATATTTCTAGTAGACCGCCCCATCAGTACTAGTAGTCCACCATGTAAATATAGTAGTCCGAGCACTTTTGCGATAGTTAGATCGATTGTATGCCCTTGTTTGATTGATTGAATGAAGTGAATTGTTTGCTTTTGCCTCATGTGCATATGGGTAGTGTTTTCTTTTTAAACCCCTCTATTCTTAAATCTCATCTTCTCTAAAACCCTCAGATGCCTCCGAGACGTGACCCCAGATTTACCTTCCCACCGTAGCTCACCCAGTTGATCCAGCAGCAGAACACATTGATGCAGTTGCTAGTCCAGAATCAGAATCAGGGGAACAACAACAACAACCCACCACCACCACCACCACCCGTTGATCACTTAGCCCGTTTCCTTAGGCTGAATCCGCCGGTGTTCTCCAGTAGCACCGAGCCGATAGTAGCAGATGATTGGCTCCGCAAGACAACAAGGGAGTTGACCACAGCAGGATGCACATATGCGGAAAAGGTGAAGTTTGCCGCACATCAGCTTGAAGGACCCGCAGCAACATGGTGGGATAATTTCATAGCCACTTTCCCTGTCGACACTGTCACGTGGGACCAGTTTCAGCAGGCTTTCCGTACTGCCCATGTTTCAGCAGGAGCTATGGCCATGAAGAAGCGAGAGTTTCGCAACTTACGCCAAGGAGGAAGGACAGTTGGCCAGTATGTGGAGGACTTTAGTAAGTTAGCACGTTATGCCCCAGATGACGTTGCTAAGGATGCAGCTAAGCAGGACAAGTTTCTAGAAGGACTGAATGATGAGTTGAGCATGCGGTTGATGGTAGCAACCTTCAACAACTACCAGGAGTTGGTAGATCATGCTCTTATGATTGAAGGGAAGCAGCAGCAGATTGAGACCCGCAAGAGGAAGTATGGACAAGGGAAGTACAATTCAGGAACTCAACAGAAGCCACGTTTTACCCCTAGACCGGGAGGAAATTTTCAGCATACCCATGGAGGAGGTAGCTCGCACAATCATAATGGCACCAAGAATGGTAATGGGAATGGAGGAAGCAATGGCCAGAACCGCACCAACCCATCAACCCCAGCCAAGAGAGACCTGAGCCAAGTCACTTGTTTCAAGTGCCAGAAGACCGGACATTATACTAATGAATGTCCTGAATCCCAGAATGGAAATGGCAATGGAAGCTCTGGGAAGAAGCCGAACCCTTTCAACAGGGGACAGGTGAACCACGTTAACGTGGAGGAGGTTGAAGAGTAGCCGGATGCTGTAATCAGTAAGTTTTTGGTTAAGTCATTTACTGCACTCGTTCTTTTTGATACTGGTGCATCGCATTCATACATATCAAGGGGATTTGTTGATAAGTATAATCTGCCCACCAAAGTTCTTAGAACACCTATGTTAGTAAGCTCACCATGAGCGGAGTATATGGCTAGCCAAGGATGTTTTCAAGTGCCATTGAGTATAGGTAGGCATGTGTTTCCCTCGGATTTAATCATTTTGGAATCACAAGGATTGGATGTAATTATGGGTATGGATTGGCTGTCGATGTATGGAGGAAACATCGATTGCGCCAGTAAGTCGATTTTTCTTACCACCCCAGAAGGAAGAAGGATCAAGTATGTATCCCGACATGTGCCGAAGAGGACTCAAGTAAATTCCCTAACAGGAGTTGTGTAGGAGGAAGTACCAGTGGTGAAGGATTTCCCTGATGTATTTCCAGAGGAGTTGCCAGGCATGCCACCGGATAGAGATATTGAGTTTTTGATTGAGCTTTTGCCAGGCACAGGGCCAATATCAAAGAGACCATATAGGATGCCCACAAAGGATTTGGTGGAGATTAAGAAGCAGATTAAGGAGTTACGGGATAAAGGATATATTCGCCCAAGTTCTTCGCCTTGGGGATCGCCAGTACTTCTAGTGGAAAAGAAGGATGGATCGTTAAGGATGGTTGTTGATTATCGAGGATTGAATGAAGTAACCATCAAGAACAAGTACCCACTACCAATGATCAATGATCTGTTTGATCGATTGCAAGGAGCTAAGGTATTTTCCAAGATCGATCTGCGATCAGGATACCATCAGTTAAAGATTCGAGAATAGGATATACCTAAGATGGCTTTTACCACCAGGTATGGGCTGTACGAGTATACTGTTATGTCATTTGGTCTGACTAACGCACCTGCATATTTTATGAACATGATGAACAAGGTATTCATGGAGTTTTTGGATAAGTTCATCGTGGTGTTCATTGATGATATCCTGGTATACTCGAAGAACGAAGAGGAGCATAAGGAGCATTTGCGTTTGGTACTCGGTAAGCTCAGAGAACATCAATTATATGCCAAGTTTAGCAAATGTGAGTTTTGGTTGAAGGAAGTTGGATTTCTCGGACACGTTATATCCGAAGAAGGTATAGCAGTAGATCCCACTAAGGTTGATACCGTGACAAATTGGGAAGCCCCAACAACAGTTGGAGAGATCCGGAGTTTTCTTGGACTCGCTGGATACTACCGGAGGTTTATTGAGAATTTCTCAAAGATTGCGAAGCCTATGACGGAGTTGTTGAAAAAGGATACCAAGTTCATATGGACTGAGGAATGTGAGGCTAGTTTCCAGGAGTTGAAGAAACATTTGGTTACATCACCCGTGTTGATTTTGCCAGATCAGACCAAGGATTATGAGGTGTACTGTGACGCTTCACGTCAAGGACTTGGAGCAGTTCTTATGCAGGAAGGAAGAGTTGTTTCCTATGCCTCACGACAGCTTAAGCCTCATGAGTTAAATTATGCCATGCATGATTTGGAGTTAGCAGCCGTAGTGCATGCATTGAAAACCTGGGGACACTTTCTCATTGGAAACCATTGTGAGGTGTACACGGATCACAAGAGTTTGAAGTATATTTTCACGCAGAAGGAGTTGAATCTCAGGCAAAGGAGATGGTTGGAGCTCATTAAGGATTATGATATGAGATTGCATTATCACCCCGGGAAGGCTAACGTAGTAGCCGACGTGTTGAGCTATAAAAGTCATCTCAACACCTTAATGACGGGAGATTTACCAAGGGAGTTAGCCAAAAATCTTCGAGAGCTATGTTTGGAAATAGTACCAAGAGGCTATGTAGCAGCATTGGAGATTCAGTCTACTTTGATGGATAAGATCAGAGACGCCCAGAAGACTGACAAGGAGATTGCCTCTATAAAGGAGAAAATGAGAAAAGGAAAAGCTAAGGGATTTTGTGAAGATGAGCACGATACCTTATGGTTTGAAGACCGTGTTTATGTGCCTAATGATTTGGAGATCAGGAAGTTGATTTTGTAAGAGGCCCATGATTCACCATATTCGATTCACCCAGGAAATACCAAGATGTATTTGGATTTGAAGGATACTTTCTGGTGGACCGAAATGAAGAAGGATATCGCGGAGTATGTAGCAGTTTGTGATGTATGTCAGAGAGTAAAGGCAGAGCATCAGAAGCCAGCAGGATTGCTACAGCCATTGCGGATAGCCGAATGGAAGTGAGATAAGTTAGGCATGGATTTTATTACGGGTTTACCCAGAACTCGTTCAGGCTATGACTCAATATGGGTTGTAGTCGATCGTTTGACAAAGGTAGCTCATTTCATCCCAGTGAAGACTACCTATACCAGTGCAAAGTTAGCAAAGATATACATGACCAGAATCATATGTCTGCATGGAGTTCCAAGGAGCATTGTATCGGATAGAGGAACCCAATTTACCTCAAAGTTCTGGAATCAGTTGCATGAAACTTTGGGTACCAGACTGGAGTTTAGTACAGCTTTCCATCCATAGACAGATGGACAGACCTAGAGAGTCAACCATATTTTGGAGGATATGCTGAGAGCTTGTGCGCTAGATTATGGATCTAGTTGGGACGAGAATTTGCCATATGCAGAGTTCTCTTACAACAACAGTTACCAATCCAGTTTGAAGATGGCCCCTTTCGAAGCCTTGTACGAAAGGAGGTGCAGGACCCCATTGTCGTGGGATGAAGTTGGAGACCGCCAGTTGTTTGGGCCGGATCTGATTAAGGAGTCTGAGCAGAAAGTCAAATTGATTCACGATAGGCTCAAGGTAGCTCAATCCAGGCAGAAGAGCTACGCAGATTCTAAACGCAAGGAGACAGTTTATGAAGTCGGAGACCGAGTTTATCTTCGAGTATCTCCACTTCGAGGAGTTAAGCTCTTTGGAGTCAAGGGAAAGTTAGCGCCACGTTTTGTAGGCCCATACAAAGTTTTGGAGTGTATGGGGGAAGTAGCCTATATGTTGGAATTGCCTGAAGGATTGTCAGGAGTTCATGACGTGTTCCATGTTTCCCAGTTGAAGAAGTGCCACACAGAGATGGCTGATATACCGCTGAGAGCTACAGTGCCACTAGAAGCGATTCAGTTGGATAGTGATTTGACCTATGAGGAGAAACCAGTTAAGATTCTAGAGTATGCCAGTCAAGTCACCCGCAGCAAGGTTATCAAGTTTTGCAAAGTTCAGTGGAGCCACCACACGTAGGATGAAGCCACCTGGGAGCGAGAGGAAGAATTGCTGAAGGACCACCTTCACCTATTTTCTAGCCAACCCGAATCTCGAGGGCGAGATTCATCTTAAGGGGGGTAGGTTTGTAACATCCCAAATTTTCAATTTGGAATGTTATACACTAGATCATCATTTGCACATCATATTTTATTACATTTTGGTTGATCCTAGAAATTCTACGCAACTCAAGGACCCTCGGAGAGAGTTGGGGATTTCGTTATTTTCATATTTGAGTTTTCTCAAATTTTGAAAATAGGATCATTTGATTTTATTTATTTTATCTTCAATTATTTCTATTATCAAAATATGAGAGAGGGAATAAAATGACTTTCCCAAAATAAAGAAATACTGAGGATTTAATAAAAAAATCAAATAAGATTTTATTTTGGTTTTATTTGCTATTTTATTTGATTTTAGGAAAAATGTGCGTTTCTCAAAATTGCATCTAGGCCCTAAATAAATGTTCATCCTGTGTGGCTTCATTTTAGAAGCTGGGGAAAATTTATTTCCGGATTTTTGGAGTCCGTTTAGTATTCCTTTTGTTTTTTTCTGAGCGTAATTATTTAAAAAAAAGGTCCGAACCGACTCTGGGCCGTAACCGGCCAGGACTCCGCCTGGCCGGGGCTTTAAGTAGCGCCGCCGAGGCCCGGGAACAGCCCAAGCCGCGCCCCGCCCAAACCCTAACCCTAGCCCCGCCGCCGCGCCGCCGCCGCCACCCCGCGCCGCCGCCGCGCCACCCGCGCCGCCCCGCGCCACCGCCGCCCCGCCGCGCCGCCACCCGCCGCCGCCGCCCCGCTGCCCCGCCGCCACCGTCGACGATCGCCGGAGTCGCCGCCGCCGCCGTTCGCCGGAGTCGCCGGAGGTAGACCTCGCCGCCGCCGGTTTTTTTTCAAAAACCGTTCAGTTTTCCGTCGGTTTCGTTCGGTTTTTAGTTAGTTTGTTTTTTAAATAGATCGGTTTTTTCGGTTTATTTAATTAGCGAGCGTTCGCTTGTTCGTTCGTTTTAACAAACGCGTTCTTCGATTAGATCCAGTTAACGAACGTTCGTTCGTTAATCTGTTCGTCGTTTTCTTTTTCTCGGATTAAATCCGTGATTTTTCTGATCGCGATTCCTGATCCGTTTTTCTTTCTAGTATAACTTTTCGCTCGTTTATCGAAATCAGGCGATTCAAACACGTGGAGTTTCGTCTCGAAACCCTCTTTCTGTTTAACCAAGTCAAACAAGTTTTTGCCACTGTAAAAATTGCCCTAGATCCAGAATAGTAAACGAAGCTTGTTTCTTTTGCCGTTTGTCTTTCGTTGCTTCGTTCGATTTGATTCTTTTTGCCAACCGGAGTTCTTAAGTTGAACTTTCTGGTTAGATCTCTTATTTGAGTTTTACTTGTGCATTAGTTGAGTACTTATTGTATGCTTGTTTGTTTGCGATAGAGTACCCGGAGTGCGCCGCTTGCTACTTTGAATCGCTAGGTTTTGCGGATCGTCAGCAAGGCAAGTAACACTTTGATCATACTTCCAACTACCCAGTTTTTATTGCATTAGATCAATCCTCACACATTGCATGACTAGGATCTAATTAAATTGTGGGTTTGGGAAGTAGTTGTGGTAGTACCTATTACCTATTTTATTATCAAATCTTTGGGAGTTACTTCTACGTTTGCTTATTATGCCATGCTATGCTAGTAGACGTGGATTGGGTGAGTGTATCCATGATAGATGTGAGATTGTTAAATTAATGGTTTATCTAAGGTGGCAACTTAAATACACATCTGGGTGGATTGAGGCACCTGGGTATTCCTGCGATTGCCTGTTTTCTTTTGGACCGCCACCCAGGCTCAAAGGGATCATGAGATTATTCATGCTAGAAACTTCCATGTGCAGCCACAAGCTACTATGGGCTCTAGCATAGTTGATTAAGTTGTGCGAACTCTTACAGTGGTAGACTAGCAGATGTAGGGGAAAGTAGGTGTAACGGTCTACCCGATCGTAAGGTGCTAGCGCTTCTGAAAGACTATGTCTCGGTCATCCGTTTCTCAAACACCATGTAGTGCGAGAAATTCAACGGAGGAGATCGAGTCTTGTGGGGAAAAGTGCGCAAACCTCTGCAGAGTGTATAAACTAATCATGGTTAGCTGTGTCCCCGGTTATGGACATCTTGAATATCTAGTACCTGGATTATCATGTGAATCTCATCATGTTACTTTAAAATAAATTTTGTTGGGTTTGTTTAATGATGTTGTTTAATTGGGATTGAGAATGCTGTCAACCATTCTCAATGTTTAACAACTACCGTGATAGTTAAATAAAATTTATTCCTTTCCAGTAGGGAAAAATTGGCTTTACGCAAAACTGTAACCATAGAGCTTTCCACCAGCCAAATATGCATGTAGTATAGTCTTATTCTTTCATACTCTCTATGTGTTACTTTGCCAGCATATTCCATGTGCTGACCCGTTTCGGGCTGCAACATTAATGTTGCAGACTTTTCAGACGACGATTAAGGTGCTTTTAGGTCGTGGTTCTATACTCAGTGATGCCGTTGGAGTTGATGGACTCACTTATCTTCCAAGCCTTCCACTGTTATTGTTATTAGATGGCCTTAAGCCATATTTATTGTAATAAGTTCTCTTTTGAGACTCTCGATGTAATAAGTTTGTGATTGCTACTCTGTTATAATTCCTTCAAGTACTGTGTGGTGTCAGCATTACTGATCCAGGGATGACATCTGAGCATAGAGATTGGACCGTTTGAGGTCTGGTCGCTACAGCTGCGCCAGAGCTCGCGTTGGTACTCCACCACCGATTCCTCGACGGACAGACTCTTCTCTACCTCGACCTCGGCCTCGCGCAACTCCTCCTCCCGGTGCTCCTCGATTGCCACCGCCTCCTGCATCTCCAGCTCCCGCTCGGCAACCTCATGACGAAGCAGGTGCTCCATGGCCACCGCCGCCTTTTTGGGCGTGGGTTGCATGCTGGAGTCCGAGCTAGCCTGAAATATCTTGGCGTGTGGATCCTCGATCTTGGCGTGGATGGACTCGACCTGGGCCAGGGCGACATCGACGGCACAGACAGTAGCTCGAGCGCTCTTGGCGTTTGCAGCCACCGTCGCAGCAGCAGCTACAGCCGTCTCGGCTGCTGCAGCTGCCCTGTCGGCCACCGCAGATGCCCTCATGGCGGAAGCGGCCGCGCTCAATGCGGATGCGGCGGCACTCTCGGCGTAGGTGACCACACTCACAAAGCGTTTCCATGGTGTTATCTTTGCAAGAAGGGGGTGCGGAAATGGGGATTGAGATTCATGGATTCAGGGGTTGCCGGCACTGGAGCAGACGAGCCGGCGAAGCTTAAGGAGGGAGACTTAAATAGACCTAGATATTTTCATCGCAAACGGTTCCTAGAAAACAACTGTGTGCGGTGTTGTAGATATTTTTTATTAGCTGTGAAAGACGAATTTGGAATAAACTGGCAATGGATGGTGTTTTAAATGTATGAGAAATTGTGTAGTACTAATACAACTGTCATGTCAAATTTTGGAAAATTTCAGGGGTCATTTGACCTTTTAAGACATTTAAGTGATTTTCTAGCCATTTAATGACCGTAATTGAAATGTGAACTACATGTACATACAACAGGTAACCATAACGGTTTGAAAAGTCATATTTTTGTGTACTTGTGTGCGATTTAATTCCATGTGCAGTAAATTGGAAGGAATTTTCAAACATATTGGTCTAACGGCTATGACACAATTAAACATGGAGTGCCATGGCATTTAAATTCCAAAAAATTAAAAAAATACCAGAAACACATGAAACCTTGGTTGATGTAATGTCATGCCACCAAGATGATGTGGTAAAAATTTGGCATGTGTGACGGAAGTTTGGACACACACCCCTCACAAACCGGAGCAACTCACTAGAAGGCTCGTGGTTCCGAGAAGGAACAATGCATGTTTGATGACGAATGGGAGATAGCTTCCTCTTACAGCCTTCAAATTTTTTCTACGTGTAACGTGCACTAATACAACTGCCATGTGAAAATTTGGAAAATTTCAGGGGTCATTTGACCTTTTGAAGATATTTTAGTGATTTTCTAGCTATTTAATGACCTTAATTCAAATTTGAACTACATCTACATGCAACGGCTAACCATAACGGTTTGAAAAATCATATTTGTGTACTTGTGTGCGAGTTAATTCCATGTATAGTAAATTAGAAGATATTTTCAAACATATTTGTCTCACGACATGGACACATGCATAGGTATGCATGGAGTGCCATAGCATTTTAATTCCAAAAAATTAAAAAATATCAAAAACACATGAAACCTTGGTTGATGTAATGTCATGCCACCAAGATGATGTGGTAAAAAAATGGCATGTTTGACGAAAGTTTGGACACACACCCCTCACAAACTAGAGCAACTCACTAGAAGGCTCGTGGTTCCGAGAGGGAACAATGCATGTTTGATGACGAACGGGAGATAGCTTCCTCTTACGGCCTATAAATTTTTTCTACGTTTAACGTGCACTACTACAACTGTAATGTGAAAATTTGGAAAATTCTAGGGGTCTTTGACCTTTTAAAGACATTTAAGTGATTTTCTAGCCATTTAATGACCATAATTCAAATTTGAACTACATCTAGATGCAACGCCTAACTATAACAGTTTGAAAAATCATATTTGTGTACTTGTGTGCGAGTTAATTCCATGTGCAGTAAATTAGAAGGAAATTTCAAACATATTTGTCTCATGACATGGACACATGCATATGTATGCATGGAGTGACATGGCATTTAAATTCCAAAAAATAAAAAAAATCAGAAACACAAGAAACCTTGCTTGATGTAATGTCATGCCACCAAGATGATGTGGTAAAATAATTGGCATGTGTGACGAAAGTTTGTACACACCCCTCACGAACCGGAGCAACTCACCAGAAGACTCGTGGTTCCGAGAGGGAACAATGCATGTTTGATGATGAACGGGAGATAGCTTGCTCTTATGGCCTTCAATTTTTTTCTATGTTTAACGTGCACTACTACAACTGTATTGTGAAAAATTGGAAAATTCTAGGGGTCATTTGACCTTTTAAAGACATTTAAGTGTTTTTCTAGCCATTTAATGACCATAATTCAAATTTGAACCACATCTACATGCAACGCCTAACCATAACGGTTTGAAAAAAAATCATATTTGTGTACTTGTGTGCGATTTTATTCCATATGTAGTAAATTAGAAGGAATTTTCAAACATCACTGGTACACGTCGGTGCTATACAAACAGTTTTTAACCCCTTTCCGCGACGGCGTTTGGAACCGTCACCTAGTGAGTGTGGGCGATAGGGTGGTCCTTCCCACACGACCCAGAAACTATCGGGGATATGCCCTCCTGGCACACACGCTCGGCAAAATGAGGTCGTGTGAGACCAGCGAGCGACCAAATACGGTTATACGTACAGTAGTGCTAAAAAATACAATTATACAGGCGAAATCGTTTCCGGTCGTAAGTACATCCCACACAGTCAGTCCCCGCTAAACGTTTCTGTTCGTATATACATCCCACACAGTCACTCCAAGGAAAACATTTGCGCAATGTGGCATAACGCAAACAGTTTTCAAGAGAATGTCGTGTGTGATTGTTCATTGATCCAACACGGTTTATTCCTAGAAACTGTGTGCGTTGCCTGAGGTCATCACCCACGGTGTTTTCTCGGTAATCATTTGCAATAGGAAAACCCAATTAGCGGGCAAATTTCCCTATTATTAATAATCCATTTACTAATCTAATTGACATTCATATTAAGCACATAATATATTCCATTTCCAAATTAAGGAAGCAGGATTTCATAATTGAAATACATCGGAGTACAACATGATATAGCTTTAGCACTCAGCTACCCCATTACACAACTGCACTAGCAGCAAGTTTCACATGCAACATCTAGAACCTTTCGAAATTAGCATCATAGATGGTACATAGAGAGATGCATCTCATCTGGAAAACTGTTGAAGCGGAAGGCGAATATTCAACCTTCATTCATGTTGAAGGTCTTTGCAACTTTAGGCCAGTGCTTGTGGATGATTGACCGTCCATCCTTCGACCTCTTCAGGAACACTTCAATATTGAACCATGGGTGTTGTATAAAAACTTTCCTCGCCTCCTGACCATAGATGTGGTTTGAGAGGTAATCATAAGTGAACCCTGAAAACAAGATGTGCATAAATATCTTCTCTATATTGGAAATGGGGCAAAGGAATAAAAAGGCAAGGTATAATAGTTAGTACCATCTTGTAAACCTCAGTGCTTCCTATTGTTTCCCTGCAACACATATAAGGTAGTTAGTCATCAGGTTAAGTAAGGTTTCACATGCTATCAGTAAAATATGTTGATGATAAATAAGCACATTGCAGATTCATCAGATTAATTCAAGCCACATGGAAAACCCATTTATCCAAACCAAGCATGATTAAGAACTAGGAAATATAGCACTTGTATATGTTTCTCATGTATTAACTGCAGACAAATTCAATTTATTCCTCACATGGTATACAATAACAGAATGTAGCCACGCCAATTGAACATCGCATTGCAGAATTGAACTAAGCAGTTAACTAAACACCACAACAAATGAACCAAACGTTAACTGAGCACCACATTGCAGAATATAACATACTCCTAATAGAAGATCAGACAGTTAACCAAACCAAGCATGCTTAACAACTTGGAAATATAGCAATTGTATTTGTTTATCATGTATTTAGTATAGCCAAATTTGTTTTATTTCTCACATGGTATACAATAACAGAATGCAGCCACAACAATTGAACATCGCATTGCAGAATTGAACCAAGCAGTTAACTAAACACCACAACAAATGAACTAAACGTTAACTGAGCACAACATTGCACAATATAATATACTCGTAATAGAAGATCAGATAGTTAACCAAACCAAGCATGCTTAACAACTTGGAAATATTGCACCGTGAAGAATTGAACATCACATTTGCAGAATTGAACCAAGCAGTTAACTGAACACCACATTGCACGACATATAGAACATATACACTATAGCAGAAGATTGCATAGTAAAAGTAGATAGCACAATTCACTAGAATTTGTTAAGGAAAGGAAGTAGCTAGCAAACTGAACATGGGTCCTTATAGTGAGATAATAAGACAAGCTACTCCTCATTGTTGGAGATATCGATGACGATTGGCTCCTTGGACATGGAAGAGGGCGAGGCCTCCGCATCGTGGGTGGCCTCGTTGTAGCAGTGAGTTGCCTGAGCCGCTCTGGGCACCAACCTACTGGCTCTCGAGATGAGGTAAGCACGTGCACGCTGAGAAAACACCTCATAGTCTTCGCCAAAGGCACCGACGGTGACCTCGAGAAAATGCCACGAACTGTCGTTTAAAGCAGCCAACCGTGTCGCAGTGTCGATGCACGAGGCGCCAGGGGTTCCCTCGACGGTGAGGTGCTCCTCCAAGATCTGGGGGTCGGCACGAATGGCAGCCATCGCGACCTCATCCGCGCATGCGACCGGGATTTGCTTCTCCGCTGCCAAATGCTCCTTGAGATCCTGGCTATACTGCGTGCACCATGGCTTAGGCGGGCGCTTATTTGGTGGAGGGGTCAGTGATTTGGGTGGAAGGTGTCGCGCTCGCGCCGGTGGTCGGGGCATGTGGGATGTGGAAGGAGGAGGAGGATGGGGGTCGGGTGTGGATTACCTGCCTAGATAGGCGAGGCCGAGCAGCATGAAGGAGGGTCATCGGCGAGGAGGCGGCGCTGCAAGCAAGGAGTGAAGGTTTGAACTTGGAAAGGAAGGCGGAAACAGGGGAAATGTGGCTTTTGGTAAGGGGTGAGGGAGGTAGATATTTCCGCGGAAGCCGAAAATATGGAACCGCTTCAGCGAAAAAACTAGCGCGCGAAGTGTCATCAGACACGGTCCCTTATTAAGAGCAGGCTGTGGACTGTAGCCGTCGCACCTTCTCGTGTAAGCCGTATGCGTACTATACTCCAACGGTGCTCCAAGATATTTTGTGCTGCATCTCACACGGTTGGTTATAATAAACTGTGTGGGATCTACTTGATTTTTCATCTTGATTTGAATTACATAATGGGGTCACAATGGCCATGGACAGTGTTTGAATTGCTAGACCTTTTATCTGCAGTGAACATGCAACTATATGTGTGTCATAAAAGAATTGGAATTATTCAGGGTTCGTTTGGACATTTTTATGCATTAAGTGAGTTTTCAATGCATTTATGTGCATAATTCAAATTTGAACTACATGCACATGCTCCAGTGCATATAAATTGGTTGAAAAATCAAATTTTTGTCCTTGGGTGCATGCTTAGGTTCCATGTAAGAAATGGGAATGAATGTCAAACACCCTGCCACCGTCACTCGGCCACAAACATTGAGATACCTTGTTTTTAAATTCCAGTAAATCCAAAACTCGTCTGAAATTCATGAAACTTGGAATGCTATCATGGAGCGGCATCAACATGCCGTGATAATTTTTTTTGTCCCATTTGGGGCAGGTTTGGGTACATGCTTCTCACAAACCAGAGCTTCTCACAACAAGCATGATGGTTTCGGTACGGAACACCCCACCTCTGGGGACGAAATGATATCCATTGCCTCCTATTGCTTTCAAAGTTGTTTTCGTGTCAACATAGAACAACAGGAGTGTTGTGTCAATTTTTGGGATTTTTGGGGGTTCGTTTGGACATTTTTATGCATTAGCTGAGTTTTCAATGCAATTATGTGCATAATTCAAATTTTAACTACATGCACATGCTCTAATGCATATAAATTGGTTGAAAATTCAAATCTGTGTCCTTGGTTGCATGCTTAGGTCCCATGCAAGAAATGGGAATGAAGTCAAACACCCTGCCACGGTCACTCGGCCGCAAACATTCAGATACCTGGTTTTTAAATTCTAGTAAATCCAAAGCTCATCTGAAATTCATGAAACTTGGCATGCACTACTGCAGGATGCTGCTAACATGACACTACGATTAGAGACCCTTCGAGAAACTGTGTGCGATGCAGTAATTGCAAACGGTGGTGTGTGAAAACCGTCAAAAAAGGTGCAAAACGTTTGCGATGGAGGATGCATCAAACACGGTTCAGATTTTAGTTGTGTGTGCGATTCAGGCCACACGGTTAACTCGTTCGAACTGTTTGCGATGAGGCAGAACAACAGAAACGGGCAGCCATATCAATGTGTGTGCGATATACGGCATACAGTTCAGTCCGATGAACCGTTTGCTATTAGGGAGTGCAACATAAACATTTAGCCACATCAAGGTGTGTGTGATATAGGGCATACGGTTCACTCGGACGAACTATTTTCGATTAGTGAACACAACAGAAACGGTTCAACTTAACAAGATGTGTGTGATACGTGGCAAACAGCCGACTCGATGAACTATTTGTGATGAGAATTTACAACACAGACGCTTAATACAGTTAGGTCGTGTGCGATTCTGTGTGTACAAAAAACTTTGAAAAATGCAAACTAGTTGCTTGCGGTGGTTAGGAGTATCGCACACGATGCGTGTGCGAGTACTCGTGTGCGATGTTTAGTACGTTACACATGCATTTCCTTATGTTAACACTTGTGTGATAAATAACACGTGGCACCGACTACGGTATTCAGGTTGTGTGTGTGTGCTCCACTTAGTCTTCCCGCCCTCCAGCGAATGCTTCCCGCCCTCCACATGGGTGAATTGTAAAATCCACGCCTATTCCCTCACCGGTTTCCCGCCACCATCTAACGGCTTGCTGCATATAACCCAGGCGGCAATGCACTGCCGCGACACTCTGCGAAGATCTAGTCCTCACCCATCTACCATTAGTTATTGCAAGCATGCCAGGCAATGACCAAAGCTTCGACGTCGACGCCTACCTGCGTTACATCTTCGGCGAGGAGAACGAGCCGGCGTAGGTCGGGGAGCAAGAGCTTCATCAGCCGGTGCAGGCACCATGGCCCATCGACAACGATATTGGCGTCACAGTCCTTGGGAGCACAATCGACATATTGCAGAGGAGGTGTGATGCGCAGTTTGCCATCCACCATGCAAAAAGGTCCAGAGCTGCTCGGCGGCATGATCGACGACCCACCCGAAGAACCGCCGTCACCAGTGCTCATCGAGAGCCTGATGCCTCGCAAGGAATGGGCACAGGACCTCTGCGATTCAGTCAAGACAAAGGCAGCCTGCGGCTTCATCATTGCTCGAGGCGGCCGTGTCAACCTCGATCTCGATGATGTGGTGGCCAGGCTCGAGCGCATCCTTGGCGGAGGTGACGTCCCCGACGAAGTAGAACATCGCCAACGTGATATCTTGAGGATGCAGGTGATCGAAGGAATTTGCTACCAGGCCAGAGACATGTAAATGGAGTGGTCCCGCGGAGTTGTCATGCGCGCGATTGCACGCTGTCAAGCTCTTCTGGAAGAGGCCCAGCAGCCCCATGAGCCTCCCATCAGTGCCAGCAGCTCCGTGGGCGGAGGCGGGTCGGGACACTCGGACTGAACGGCCGCAAGGGTGCTATGCTGATCATGGAGTCTGAGAAGACCATCGTAGGAAGGCCGCCAGCTCAGCCCTTAGCTTATATTTTATTATAATTATATGCATATGTAGGTCGTGAGTGTTCTGGGCCTTGCCGCATTTGGCATTTTAAATTATCTGAATATGTAAGATAATTATTAATAGTTGCCATTGTAACTTTGCCTCAATGGCGAGCAAAGCGCGCGCAGGGACGCCAGAGCGGAGCTCGCTGATACGTCTCCAACGTATCTATAATTTTTGATTGTTCCATGCTATTATATTATCTATTTTGGATGTTTATGGGCTTTATTATACACTTTTATATTATTTTTGGGACTAACCTATTAACCCAGAGCCCAGTGCCAGTGCCAGTTTTTGTTTTTTCCTTGTTTTAGAGTATCGCAGAAAAGGAAAATCAAACGGAGTCCAATTGACCTGAAACTTCACGGAACTTATTTTTGGAAGGAAAGCAACCCGGGAGACTTGGAGTCCACGTAAGGGAAGCAACGAGGAGGCCACGAGGCAGGGGGGCACACCCACCCCCCTGGGCGCGCCCTCCACCCTCGTGGGCCCCTCGTGGCTCCCCTGACGTACTTCTTCCACCTATATATCTCCATATACCCTAAAAACATCCGAGAGCACAATAGATTGGGAGTTCCGCCGCCAGAAGCCTCCGTAGCCACCGAAAGCCAATCTAGACCCGTTCCAGCACCCTGCCGGAGGGGGGAATCCCTCTTCGGTGGCCATCTTTATCATCCCGGTGCTCTCCATGACGAGGAGGGAGTAGTTCTCCCTCGGGGCTGAGGGTATGTACCAGTAGCTATGTTTTTGATCTCTCTCTCTCTCTCGTGTTCTTGAGGTGATACGATCTTGATGTATCGTGAGCTTTGCTATTATATTTGGATCTTATGATGTTTTCTCCCCCCTCTACTCTCTTGTCATGGATTGAGTTTCCCCTTTGAAGTTATCTTATCAGATTGAGTCTTTAAAGATTTGAGAACACTTGATGTATGTCTTGCCATGCATATCTGTGGTGGCAATGGGATACCACGTGATTCACTTGATGTATGTTTTGGTGATCAACTTGCGGGTTCCGCCCATGAACCTATGCATAGGGGTTGGCACACGTTTTCGTCGTGATTCTCTGATAGAAACTTTGGGGCACTCTTTGAGGTTCTATGTGTTGGTTGAATAGATGAATCTGAGATTGTGTGATGCATATAGTATAATCATACCCACGGATACTTGAGGTGACATTGGAGTATCTAGGTGACATTAGGGTTTTGGTTGATTTGTGTCTTAAGGTGTTATTCTAGTACGAACTCTAGGGCTGTTTGTGACACTTATAGGAATAGCCCAACGGATTGATCGGAAAGAATAACTTTGAGGTGGTTTCATACCCTACCATAATCTCTTCGTTCGTTCTCCGCTATTAGTGACTTTGGAGTGACTCTTTGTTGCATGTTGAGGGATAGTTATATGATCCAATTATGTTATTATTGTTCAGGGAACTTGCACTAGTGAAAGTATGAACCCTAGGCCTTATTTCAACACATTGCAATACCGTTTACGCTCACTTTTATCATTCGTTACCTTGCTGTTTTTATATTTTCAGATTACAAAAACTATTATCTACTATCCATATACCACTTGTATCACCATCTCTTCGCCGAACTAGTGCACCTATACAATTTACCATTGTATTGGGTGTGTTGGGGACACAAGAGAATCTTTGTTATTTGGTTGCAGGGTTGCTTGAGAGAGACCATCTTCATCCTACGCCTCCTACGGATTGATAAACCTTAGGTCATCCACTTGACCGAAATTTGCTACTGTCCTACAAACCTCTGCACTTGGAGGCCCAACAACGTCTACAAGAAGAAGGTTGTGTAGTAGACATCAAGCTTTTTTCTGGTACCGTTGCCGGGGAGGTTAGCACTTGAAGGTATATCTTTAGATCTTGCAATCGAGTCTTTTAGTTTCTTGTTTTATCACTAGTTTAGTTTATAAAAGAAAATTACAAAAAAATGGAATTGAGTTTACCTCATACGCTTCATCTTTTTAATATCTTTCGTGAGTATAATGGAAAGGAAAATTGTGCTCAAGTGCTAGAGGAAGAAGTCTATAAAATGTTTGGCACTAAATCTTTGAATGATGAGCATGATTGCAATGTTGTTAGTACGAATTCTTTGAATATCCATGATACTAATGATGATTGCACTAGTTATGATGAAAATGTCTCCTATAAACATGTCAATTTTTGTGGAGTGCATTGGGTTTGTAAGTACACACCAAAAAGGGAAGATAGATATTGCAAGAAGCATAAGTACTTATAAACTAAATTGTTGCAAGAAATACTAGATGATTGTGCTGAAAATTTAAATTTTCTTGGCCGTACTTGTGGACTTTGCAATGAACAGGGTCATTTAGCTATCCGATGCAAATTGTTCTATGATCTAATCGTGTCCAAAAATTTTGATGACTTGATTTCCCTTGCACATTATAATGAACTTAGTTTGCTTATGGGTTATGAAGAAATGAAACGTTTAACTAATCATCTTCCAGAATTTGCCTGTTACAAACTTCTTGGCTTTGATCTAGAGGAAATTTATATGTATTGTGCGGTAAATTGCATTGAAAATCCTTATATTGCCAATTACATTAAGAAAAGGAAACAAATAGAAGATGAAGAGAATACTAATGAAAGGGAAGAGACTTCCCAATATCCTCCTATTATTTATTATGATGAATCAGGTAACGAGGAGGAGCCTACTATTCAACCAATCTCGTTAATAAGGAGCTCCAAAAAGAGGATTTAACCCACACATGATGTGGTGAAGAAGAAGAAAAGAAAAAGGATGAGAGGTAAAAAGATATCTCCCCCAAATAGTGCTGCTCCTATTACTATTGTGCCTCATGAAAATATAATTGTGGAAGATAATGATACTTATTATGATCTTGAAAATCTTTTTGGCACTTGCTTGGAAGAATATGATAATTGCTATACTATTGGTGCTGTCTATACTATTAATGATGAGAGTGATTATGCTTATGATATGAAAAGGCCCAAGCTTGGGGATGCAATGATTGATGAAGATGATGTTTTTGAGAATATATTTGCTGCAATTAATGTTTGTCCCAAGCTTGGGGATGCTACGTTTAATGAAGATGATATTTTTAGTCTCCCAAGTTTTGATATGCAAATTTATAATGATGATAGCATGCCTCCTACTTACGATGATTATTGTGATGATACTTATGCTATAAAAAGTAGTGATTATATTTATAAAACTTGTCATGATTATGGTTACCCCTTTTCTGAACATTACTCTTTTAATGTGGAAACAATTTATAGTATTCGGGTTTCTTATGATACTCCCACTATTCCAAAGAATTTTGCTTATGTGGAGAGTAATAAAATTTCTATGCTTGTAGATCATGAAAAGAATGCTTTAGGTGCTGGTTATATTGTTTAATTAATTCATGATGCTACTGAAAATTATTATGAGGGAGGAATATATGCTTGTAGGAATTGCAATAATATCAAGCTTCCTCTCTATGTGCTTAAAGTTTTGAAGTTATGCTTGTTTTACCTTCCTATGCAAGTTGATTCTTGTTCCCATAAGTTGTTTGCTCACAAAATCCCTATGCATAGGAAGTGGGTTAGGCTTAAATGTGCTAGTCATATTCTTCATGATGCTCTCTTTATGTTTCAATTCTTATCTTTTATGTGAGCATCATTGAAATCATCATGCCTAGCTAGGGGCGTTAAACGATAGCGCTTGTTGGGATGCAACCCTATTTTATTTTAGTTCCTTGATTTTTGTTCCTGTTTAGTAATAAATAATTCATCTAGCCTCTGTTTATATGTGGTTTTATGCTCTTAATTAGTGTTTGTGCCAAGTAGAACCTTTGGGAAGACTTGGGGAAAGTCTTGTTGATCATGCTGTAAAAAACAGAAACTTTAGCGCTCACGAGAATTGCTGCCATTTTTATTTGGAGAATGATATTTAGTTAATTCTTTTTGAAGATGATTAATATATAAATTTTCTCTGGTCCAGCAATTTATTTGAGAATTTTATGAGTTCCAGAAGTATACGTTTGATCCAGATTACTACAGACTGTTCTGTTTTTGACAGATTCTGTTTTTCATGTGTTGTTTACTTATTTTGATGAATCTATGGCTAGTAAAATAGTTTATAAACCATATAGAAGTTGGAATACATTATGTTTAACACCAATATAAATAAATAATGAGTTCATTACAGTACCTTGAAGTGGTGATTTATCTTCTTATACTAACGGAGCTTACGAGTTTTCTGTTAAGTTTTGTGTTGTGAAGTTTTCAAGTTTTGGGTAAGGATTCGATGGACTATGTAATAAGGAGTGGAAAGAACCTAAGCTTGGGGATGCCCAAGGCACCCCAAGTTAATATTCAATGATAGCCAAGAGCCTAAGCTTGGGGATGCCCCGGAAGGCATCCCCTCTTTCGTCTTCGTTCATCGGTAACTTTACTTGGAGCTATATTTTTATTCACCACATGACATGTGTTTTGCTTGGAGCGTCAATTTATTTTGTTAAGATTTTCTTGCTGTTATTTATAACAATGTTTTTCATCTTTTATTTCAATAAAGTGGCATTGATAGCCTTTACTATGCCTATTTTAGAAGTCCACATGCTGCTGTTTGAAAACAGAAAGTTTACCGCTGTTGCAATAATTCCCTAGAAAAGTCAGAATGTGATAAAATGTTGAAACCTTTTGCATATTAAGCTCTGATAAATTTACTACAGTGGGAATTTTCTTTCATAATTTTTGGAGTTAGGGAAGTATGGGTCTTGCTGCACTCTTTATAGACTGTCCTGTTTAGGCAGATTGCTGTTATGTTTGCATTGTTTGCATATGTTTGCTTCTTTAATGATTCTAATTGAGGATAGGACTATTAAATATGCAGAGGCATTTAGTATGCAATGTTGAATAATAATTTTAGTTATTTTCTACAGTAGAGTATGATAAGGTTTTGGCAATGGTTTATACTAGCTTATCTCACGAGTCCTTGTTGAGTTTTATGTGGATGAAGCTTTTGAGATTTAGGGAGACCGTGATATGAGAGGAATTAAGGAGACACAAAAGCTCAAGCTTGGGGATGCCCAAGGCATCCCAATATAATATTTCAAGAAGTCTCAAGCGTCTAAGCTTGGGGCATCCCACCTTTATTCTTCAACAACTATCGGTTAGTATCGGTTGATCCTAAGTTTTTGCTTCTTCACATGATGTTTGCTATTCTTAGATTGTCATCTTATTTTGTTTTGCTTGCTGTTTGAATAAAGTATCAAGATCTGAAATTATTAAATGTTAGAGATTCTTCACATAGTTGCATAATTATTCGACTACTCATTGATCTTCACTTGTATCTTTTGGAGTAGTTTGTCATTTGCTCTAGCGCTTCACTTATATCTTTTTAGAGCACGGTGGTAGTTTTATTTTGAAGAAATAGATGAACTCTCATGCTTCACTTATATCATTTTGAGAGTCTTTAGAACAGCATGGTAGTTTTCTTTGGTTATGAATTTAGTCCTAATATGATGGGCATCCAAGATGGATATAATAAAAACTATCATATAAAGTGCATTGAATACTATGAGAAGTTTGATACTTGATAATTGTTTTGAGATATGGATATGGTGATATTAGAGTCATGCTAGTTGAGTAGTTGTGAATTTGAGAGATACTTGTGTTGAAGTTTGTGATTCCCGTAGCATGCACGTATGCTGAACCGTTATGTTATGAAGTCGGAGCATGATTTATTTATTGATTGCCTTCCTTATGAGTGGCGGTCAGGGATGAGCGATGGTCTTTTCCTACCAATCTATCCCCCAAGGAGCATGCGCGTAGTACTTTGTTTCGATAACTAATAGATTTTTGCAATAAGTATGTGAGTTCTTTATGACTAATGTTGAGTCCATAGATTATACGCACTCTCACCCTTCCACCATTGCTAGCCTCTCTAGTACCGCACAACTTTCGCTGGTACCATAAACCCACCATATACCTTCCTCAAAACAGCCACCATACCTACCTATTATGGCATTTCCATAGCCATTCTGAGATATATTGCCATGCAACTTTCCACCGTTCCGTTTATTATGACACGCTTCATCATTGTCATATTGCTTTGCATGATCATGTAGTTGACATTGTATTTGTGGCAAAGCCACTGTTCATAATTCTTTCATACATGTCACTCTTGAGTCATTGCACATCCCGGTACACCGCCGGAGGCATTCATATAGAGTCATATCTTGTCCTAAGTATCGAGTTGTAATTCTTGAGTTGTAAGAAAATAAAAGTGTGATGATCATCATTACTAGAGCATTGTCCCAGTGAGGAAAGGATGATGGAGACCATGACTCCCCCACAAGTCGGGATGAGACACCGGACGAAAATAAATAAATAAAAGAGGCCAAAGAAGCCCAAATAAAAAAAGAAAAAAAAAGAGGCCATAAAAAGAGAAAGGCCCAAATAAAAAAATATAAAAAATGAGAGAAAAAGAGAAGGGGAAATGCTACTATCCTTTTACCACACTTGTGCTTCAAAATAGCACCATGATCTTCATGATAGAGAGTCTCCTATGTTGTCACTTTCATATACTAGTGGGAATCTTTCATTATAGAACTTGGCTTGTATATTCCACTGATGGGCTTCCTCAAAATGCCCTAGGTCTTCGTGAGCAAGCAAGTTGGATGCACACCCACTAGTTTCTTTTGTTGAGCTTTCATACATTTATAGCTCCAGTGCATCCGTTGCATGGCAATCCCTACTCACTCACATTGATATCTATTAATGGGCATCTCCATAGCCCGTTGATACGCCTAGTTAATGTGAGACTATCTTCTCCTTTTTGTCTTCTCCACAACCACCATTCTATTCCACCTATAGTGCTATATCCATGGCTCACACTCATGTATTGCGTGAAGATTGAAAAAGTTTGAGAACATCAAAAGTATGAAACAATTGCTTGGCTTGTCATTGGGGTTGTGCATGATTTAAATATGTTGTGTGGTGAATATGGAGCATAGCCATACTATATGATTTTGTAGGGATAGCTTTCTTTGGCCAGGTTATTTTGATAAGACATGATTGCTTTGTTAGTATGCTTGAAGTATTATTATTTTTATGTCAATATTAAACTTTGGTCTTGAATCTTACGGTTCTGAATATTCTTGCCACAATAAAGAGAACTACATGGATAAATATGTTAGGTAGCATTCCACATCAAAAATTCTGTTTTTTATCATTTACCTACTCGAGGACGAGCAGGAATTAAGCTTGGGGATGCTGATACGTCTCCAGCGTATCGCTGATACGTCTCCAACGTATCTATAATTTTTGATTGTTCCATGCTATTATATACTTTGGATGTTTATGGGCTTTATTATACACTTTTATATTATTTTTGGGACTAACCTATTAACCCAGAGCCCAGTGCCAGTTTCTGTTTTTTCCTTGTTTTAGAGTATCGCAGAAAAGGAAAATCAAAATGGAGTCCAATTGACCTGAAACTTCACGGAACTTATTTTTGGAAGGAAAGCAACCCGGGAGACTTGGAGTCCATTAAGGGAAGCAACAAGGAAGCCACGAGGCAGGGGGCGCGCCCACCCTGGGCGCGCCCTCCACCCTCGTGGGCCCCTCGTGGCTCCCCTGATGTACTTCTTCCGCCTATATATCTCCATATACCCTAAAAACATCGAGAGCACAATAGATCGGGAGTTCCGCCGCCAGAAGCCTCCGTAGCCATCGAAAGCCAATCTAGACCCGTTCCGGCACCCTGCCGGAGGGGAATCCCTCTCGGTGGCCATCTTCATCATCCCGGTGCTCTCCATGACGAGGAGGGAGTAGTTCTCCCTCGGGGCTGAGGGTATGTACCAGTAGCTATGTGTTTGATCTCTCTCTCTCTCGTGTTCTTGAGGTGATACGATCTTGATGTATCGAGCTTTGCTATTATAGTTGGATCTATGATGTTTTCTCCCCCCTCTACTCTCTTGTAATGGATTGAGTTTCCCCTTTGAAGTTATCTTATCGGATTGAGTCTTTAAAGATTTGAGAACACTTGATGTATGTCTTGCCGTGCGCTGGTGACAATGGGATATCACGTGATTCACTTGATGTATGTTTTGGTGATCAACTTGCGGGTCCGCCCATGAACCTATGCATAGGGGTTGGCACACGTTTTCGTCGTGATTCTCCGGTAGAAACTTTGGGGCACTCTTTGAGGTTCTATGTGTTGGTTGAATAGATGAATCTGAGATTGTGTGATGCATATCGTATAAATCTGAGATTGTGTGATGCATATCGTATAATCATACCCACGGATACTTGAGGTGACATTGGAGTATCTAGGTGACATTAGGGTTTTGGTTGATTTGTATCTTAAGGTGTTATTCTAGTACGAACCCTAGGGCTGTTTGTGACACTTATAGGAATAGCCCAACGGATTGATTGGAAAGAATAACTTTGAGGTGGTTTCGTACCCTACCATAATCTCTTCGTTCGTTCTCCGCTATTAGTGACTTTGGAGTGACTCTTTGTTGCATGTTGAGGGATAGTTATATGATCCAATTATGTTATTATTGTTGAGGGAACTTGCACTAGTGAAAGTATGAACCCTAGGCCTTATTTCAACACATTGCAATACCGTTTACGCTCACTTTTATCATTCGTTACCTTGCTGTTTTTATATTTTCAGATTACAAAAACTATTATCTACTATCCATATACCACTTGTATCACCATCTCTTCGCCGAACTAGTGCACCTATACAATTTAGCATTGTATTGGGTGTGTTGGGGACACAAGAGACTCTTTGTTATTTGGTTGCAGGGTTGCTTGAGAGAGACCATCTTCATCCTACGCCTCCTACGAATTGATAAACCTTAGGTCATCCACTTGAGGGAAATTTGCTACTGTCCTACAAACCTCTGCACTTGGAGGCCCAACAACGTCTACAAGAAGAAGGTTGTGTAGTAGACATCACGCGCCGCGGCCACCTCAATGGTGAGCATCCACGTGGTCAACCTTCTGCCATCAATAAATTTTGACCTTGTTTCTTGTCACATTGCTGATTACAACGCAATAATTAATTGCAAATTTGTTCACACCTCTCAAACTAATATGTGTTCACACTTAGCACCGGGCTATAAAAACTACCCACTCGAAAATTACTTCACAGTTCCTCTCCTCATCACCCACAAAACTGGTTTTCTCTGTCAAGTCGTTCCATCTTGACCGGTAGGAGGAGTTTAGGGTGGACATATAACCAGGCAGCAAAGACCAAGGCCGTAGAAGCACTAGAGAGGTCCCGTCGCGAAGCCGCAGCCGCAACAGAGATGTCCAGGCGCGCCGCGGAGCCCTCGAACGAGCTCTCACGGGCACACGAGGGCTCTCACAAGCGCATTCGCGGCGTCGGCCATCGCGACGAGCCAATGTTCCTGAAGTCCTTCGCCGGTGACGATGACATTCTCACTGGCGTCACTACATAGCAGGAGCTGGTCGGCGGCTTGATGAAGCTGCTCAAGATCAGCGATGCCTTGGTTGACAAGGCGACCGACCTCATCGAGCAACTCGTGGATGACAATGCGAAGCTCCTCAAGTTGGTCGCCGAGAAGGAGGAGGAGGCCGCCGGATGGAAGATGTTGCATGAGCAGAGCAGTGCCTCGGAGATGATGCTGAAAGCGGTCGTCGAGGAACTGATGGGTGGCTTGAGGAAGCTCTGGATCAAACGTGAGAAGGAGGTGGAGGAATCTGTGGCTGCTTTCAGGCAAAGTCATGAGGAATTGAAGAAGGAGCTGGAGGATTTCGCCACCCGGCGATCCATCGACGAGTAGAGACAGTAGCGACCCAGATCATTGTCTGCAATTCCTTCTTCTCTTGCCCCCGTGTCTTCCGGGCTTTGCCGCATGTGGCATTTTAAATTACCCAGAATATGTAAGACAATTATTATGTGCGCCATTGTAAATTTGTCGTCGTATTATCTGTTGCCATTTTATTTGTGGTCGTATTATCCGTTGCCCTATGTGGCAATTTAAATTAGGGCGGAATACTAGTTGAAAACACGAACAAAGCAAATGCTGCCATGGGATCACAAGCAAACACCCTCCATCCAAGTGCTTTAATTAACCCATTAATGGAGAAGTTGTGAGCGAGGCAGGCGGCGACTGGTGCATGGAGGTCAAAGAGCTCGCTTCCCGGTGAGCATGGGCGGCCTTGCTACTCGCATGTGTCCCGTCGAGCCTGCGAGGTGGACATGATGCACGCATCTCGTCAAGCCTACGCGGCGGACTGCTCGCACGCGTCCCGTCGAAACTGCACGGCGGACTTCTCGCGCTCGTCCCGTATAATCAAACAGCTACACACACGCCACCGAGTATGGTTAAATTTCGACACGGTAAATATAATACAACTGTTTGCGATATTAACCTGTCAGCTCTTTTTTCAAAAAGGACTTCATTGGCTACTAATGTCTGCGCCTCTTCTCAAACTGGAGGATTTTTCTTACCACGGCATATATGTGCCATGTCATGAAACCATGCCAAGTTTCATGTTTTTTGGGTGACTTTTTATTTACTGGGATTTAAAAACCGAGATTCTCATTGTTTTAGGACGACGACAAGTTTGTAATTCATTCTCATTCCTTAAACGAGACCTAAACATGCACCCAATGACACATGTACGATTTCCCACCCATTTTGCTTCACTGGAGCATGTGGTTGTAGTTCAAATTTGAATTATGTACTACATTAAATGCATAGAAAACTTAGTAATTAGTAATATATATATATATATATGCAATGGCCAAACGAACCCTGAACAGTTTCAAATTTCAGCCCGACGCTCCTATTATTCTATGTTGCATGTAGAAAGAAAAGTTCAAGGCGAGAAGAGGCATCGATTATCGTTTCGCCCACAAGAGGGGCATGTTTCCCTACTAGAACCACGAGGGTTGCGACAGGCTCCGGTTTGTAAAAGGCTTGTAATATAGCTTCGCCCAAATTGGACAATTATATATACCATGATGTGACACCATACCAAGTTTCATGATTTCGTGGTGAGTTTTGGATTTACAGACATTTAAAAACAAGATTCGCAATGTTTGTGGCCAGCCAGGACGGCGAGACGGTTGAATTCGTTCCCATTTGTTCGATGGGACCTAAACATGCACCCCAAGGAAACATGTATGTTTTTTCTAGCCATTTTGGTGCACTGGAGCATGTATTTGTAGTTCGGATTTGAATGATGGACATTAAATGCCTAGAAAACTCAATTAATGAATAAAAAAGGTCAAATGAACCCTGGATAATTTCAAAGTTCAGCCCGAATCTCCAGTTGTTCCGTGTCGCGTGTAGAAGAAAATACGAGGCTAGAAGAGGGAGTGATTATCATTTGGCCCACAAGGGGACACGTTTCCCTATCGAAACCACGAGGGTTCTTGCGACAGGCTCCGGTTTGTAAGAGGTTTGTAATAAAGCTTGGCCGAAATTGGCAATGTTTTTACCACGACATATATGTGACATGACATGACACCTTGCCACCTTTGATGACTTTCTGGTGAGTTTAGGATTTAGGGCCATTCGCATTTCTGTCCCTAACTTGAACCACCTAATCAGATATACCCCTAATTTGAAAGCTTGCTCAAATTTGCCCCTCCGCCGTTAGGTGCCCTTACAGAAATGCCCTTCTTCGCCGTTACCGTCCGGTCAAACAACTTTAACCATTCTAAAAAATAGAAAAAATATAAATTTTGTGAGATCGAAGATACTCATGTGCGCAAGGTGTGTGCAAATTTCCGTGCTATTTGTACATTCCAGGAGCTCGTGGTGAGGAAAAACAATTAATCTGCACGCTTGTGAATAGTATATTTGAAATAAAATAGCAAGAAATTTCAAAAAATATGAAATTTTTTGTCATTAAAGAGTCCTGGGTGCAAAAGGTGCTTGCAAGTTTTTGTGATCCAACGACATGCGAGGAGCTCTAGCAAGAAAAAACAAAATAGTCATTTTTTCCCAAGTTTTTTCCCGAGCCAAATTTTGTTTTTTTCTCCACAAGCCCCTCCAATGTCCAAACACAACAAAAATTTGCACGCAGCTTGCAGACCCGAGCCTCTTTAATGCCAAAAAATTCCGTATTTTTTGAATTTTCTTGCTATTTTTTGAATTTACTATTCATATGCATACATATTTATTGTTTTTCCTTTGACACGAGCTCTCGGAATGTCCAAACAGCATGAAAATTTCCACGCACCTTGCGAACCTGAGTATCTTTGATCCCACAAATTTTCAGATTTTTTAGAATTTTTTTGCTATTTTTTTCAGGATGGCTTTGACCTTCTTTGACCGGACGGTAACGGCACATAAGGGCATTTCTGTAAGTGCACCTAACGGCGGAGGGGCAAATTTGAGCAGGCTTTGAAATTAGGGGTAAATATGAGAGTGGGTGCAAATTAGGGGCATAAATTTAAATGTCCCTAGGATTTATGGGGACTTAAAAACCGAGATTCGAAATGTTTGAGGAAGAGCCAGGACACCGGTACGGTTGTAATTCGTTCCCATTCCTGGCATGAGACCTAAACATGCACCCAAGGACACATGTATAATTTTTCTAGCCATTTTGGTGAACTGGGGCATGTATTTGTAGTTCAGATTTGAATTATGGACATTAAATGCCTATGAAACTTAATTAGTGTATAAAAAGGCCAAACGAACCCTGAATAAGTTTAATTCAGCACAAATATCCTGTGGTTCCATGTTGCCCGTGGAAGAAAATACAAGGCGAAAAGAGGTAGTGGTTACGTTTCCCCCACAAGGGGAACACGTTTCCCTATCAGAACCACGAGGCTTCTTTGAGAGAATCTCCAGTTTTTGTAAGAGGTTTGTAATAAAGCTTGGCCCAAATTGGACAATGTTTTTACCACGACATATATGTGCCATGACGTGACACCATGCCACCTTTGATGACTTTCTGGTGAGTTTAGGATTTATGGGGACTTAAAAACCGAGATTCGAAATGTTTGAGTACGAGCCATGACACCAGTACGGTTGTAATTCATTCCCATTCCTGGCATGAGACCTAAACATGCACCCAAAGACACATGTATAATTTTTCTAGTCATTTTGGTGAACTGGAGCATGTATTTGTAGTTCAGATTTGAATTATGGACATTAAATGCCTAGGAAACTCAATTAGTGTATAAAAAGGCCAAACAAACCCTGAATAAGTTTAAATTTCAGCACGGATATCATGTCATTCCATGTTGCCTGTAGAAGAAAATACAAGGTGAAAAGAGGCAGTGATTACGTTTCGCCCACAAGGGGGACACGTTTCCCTATAGGAACCATGAGGCTTCTTTGAGAGAAGCTCTGGTTTGTAAGAGGCTTGTAATAGAACTTGCGCCACAATGGACGAAAAAAATTCCTCGACATATAAGTGCGATGTCGTGACACCATGGCAGGTTTCGCGATTTTCAGCTTAGTTTTGGATTTCGGGGATTTAAAAACCGAGATTCTTCTCACGAAATGTTTTCAAATAGCACACGGTACACTCACGAAAGCCGATATGCAATGAAAACTTCGTGGAAACCATATTTTAAAGTTTCATAAAAATCTGAAAAAATGTGGGATGTTAAGAAGGTGATGTTTTATTGCGACACAAAATTTCAAGTTGAAAAACATTATGAGATGTGAGCTATGAAAAAGACAAATTCCGCCCTGAATAGTGACATTACTATTATTCTGCACTATTCAACACTGATTTTTATCTTTTTCATAGCTCACATCTCTTAATGTGTTTCAACTTGAAATTTTGTGTGCCAATAAAACATCATCATCTTAACATCCCGCGTTTTTTTGAAACTTCAAAACATCTTTTTCTTGTGGTTTTCATCGGTTTCCATCGAATGTTGGTTTCCGTATGATATCCCCCCCCCCCCGCTGCGTGCGTGATCTAAGTCCGGCGTTTTGACTGGCCAGAAACCAAACCCCACGGATCGTATGTGTGCACCGTTGGATGCTCCCAGATCGAACGACAACCCCAAGCCCTTTCGACAGCACATGCAGTACATGGGTAAGCACTGTGCGCATGCATCGTGTAGCTCACGCTTCCTTCTCTACTAGGTTTTCACTCAAAACAGGCTACCGTTTCTCGCCACTCCTCTCATCGGTTTCCCGCCTCTTCTCCCAGATATGCATGATGTAGATGTTTGTTTAATTCTTATAGTTCATCTCATCCAAAATCAATTAGTTTTGTAAAAAAACTATTTTAAGATTCATGGAATTGTGCATTGTAAAGGTAAAAACAAATAGTGACAATTCATTTAGAAAAAAAGGTTTGGGCAATTAAGATATGGAAGATTCTAGAGAGCAAAGGAGAAGTGCTTGTGTTTAGAGATTTGTGCATTATGCTTAAGTTCAACCATGGAGTCTTCTAGATTGTACATGTGGCAGAATCTGGTGGAATGTAGATGATATCCAACGGCCAGTAGTGCTCGGATTTGCCATCTTTGTACCGTCGGATTGGCTTCATCCAACGATCAACTTTCATAATTATTCACACACTATATATGTGTATAGATGTATATATATGTATATATATATGTGTGTGTGTGTGTGTCCCATGCTAGACAAAATAAAGTTTGAGCGCATGCGTGGGACGACCCCCCCCCCCCGCTGCCACCTCAAAGTTGGGAAACTTACATAATAGCTATTGAACCAGGCCTGGAGTCGGGTACGGTGTTCGGTTTGTAATGTACTTGGCGTGGCCCATCGAAGTTGTGCATTTGGGATTTAAACACATCATACACCATCGTACCCATACATATTTTCGGGCCGCATGCAGTGTATACGGGGTCTTCTGATCGACCACCTCTCCCTTGTGCGGTTTTTTTGTGACGACATGGATATATGTGGGCTCCCCGAGTGTATATATATCATCCCTTTGACCGATAATGAGGGGTATGTGTTTGCCATGAATGGATTCCTCCTAGTTCATGTTAGGGCCGGTCACTGTCAAATGTCGGTCAACCAAAACTCGAGCTCATGCGTTGTTAGGATTCCCTCCCAGATGCTCGGATTGTTGGGTTCGACCTACATCAAACCCTGCGTACGTATCTCGTCCTTAACTACCTTGCCTTCATGGTTGTTGTCTGTATCAAGAGGTAGGCACGGCATCTAAATTGTACATTATTCTATACTGAAACCACACATCACCCCTTCCCAACGTACATCATTTTGGGCCACATGCAAGAGGTGCTGGTTTTGTGGTCCCTCTCGTGCGATGTTTATGATGGTTCAATCTATTGGCCCAAGCGGTTTATCGACAACAACAACTATCATTTGACCAAATGAAAGATTCATTGGTCCATCTTATGGTAGGTCATGTCGACATGCATGTACGACCAAAGTATCGATCATTACGTGCATCCGCCCCGCTGACACGAAGTGGGAGGTGGTGGGCCAAGCATCCTATCTAGGTACGACATTATGTCATTACATATATCCTAGCTAGGTGGTTGTTAGGGTGCTTTCGGGTTTGCGAGGCAGGTGCCACCAAAGTTATGCATTGTGTATTTAAAGTTTTAAACATCCCCAATATTCGTACATATATTTGGCCACTTCCAGGTGGTTCTTGACTTCTGGCCCCTCTCACCGATCTTCAATGACGCGCCCAACCATGGGCCCGTGGGGTCAAAGTTGTGCATTGGAATTTTGAACATCACATACCACCCTTTTCACTCATATATATTTGGGCCACATGCTGGTATGGCTGTCTTTTGACCCTCCCTAACGTTATATTTTGCTGCAAAGACTATGATGATCCTCAACAGACACGGGGTATAATATCTAAATCGTGTGCGATACAAGTGCGGTGTGAATCACCACGACCACACAAGCGCGAGAAAATTAAGGTGGAGGTACTGGCTCAACCATGTGTGATGCAAGTGCGCTGAAATCACCACGACCGCGCAAGCGTGAGCAAAGGGTGGAGGTACTGGCTTAACCGTGTGCGATGCAAGTGCGTAGTAAAACCACCACCTGTGGAAGCTAAAGGTGGGTAAGTTTATTTGGAAATTAGGAGGAACCGTGTGTGATAGACCAGCTAGTTAGAAATATAAAAAACAAACTACCCACCTTGAGCGTTGCAAAAATTGGCGGATTCGCAGAACCATGACTTATATAAATGATTAAGTTCAAGCTCATCATCAAAATTGATGTTTCAAAAGGGTTATCCATTCTGGATTTTCTCAGAGGCTATAAGCCGCCAGGTTACAAAAATTCGAGCTTACAATGAATGCGCATTAAGTCGCCATCGGCCAAGAGCCGTCGAGTATTTAAACTCCGAATTTACTTGTCAACTGATAAGGTATTTACATCTTTCATAGCCAAAATTGCCTGGATTTTCATGATGATATTAGATGATTGAGGTTTTCATACCGGATTATATTATTCAAATCTTGAATAGCTAACATGGCTGGATTTTATGGTTATGAATAACCAGTATTATGATTGAGGTTTTCGAAGTCATTTTTACTGGCCTTACTGAAGATCTGACTCATCACATCATAATGAGCCGGCCCTTGGGGGCTACCAATTGCTCCTGTCAAAAATTTAAGTCCCAGCTTAGTATTATCTTACTAAGCCGGCCCTTGGGGGCTACACGTTGCTGTTCGAATCTACATGATCATACATACAAAGTCTCTGCTCATTATTGCATAATGGCCCGGCCCTTGGGGGCTACACTAGTTGAAGTTTTTATGGGCATCAGGCAATTACAAGTCCCAGGTTGCTGCAAGCATGACAACCCGGCACTTGGGGGCTACATATGTGGAATATTCAGTTTTGACTAGTGACTGAGATGAACAATCTAGATTTCTTCAAAGGTTGCAACATTTATATTGAAGCAAGTCTTAAGCTATCACTATGTTCTCCTCTTAAGACTTGGGGGCTACATGTAATATGCATATAAAGGAGGAACGTCTTCAAATTCTCAGTTTTGAGCAAATCATGAAGATTAATTGTGTGACCCGGCGTTGGCAACAATCATGACCCGGTGTGTATAACAGTCATAACCCGGAATCATCAATTTTTATAACCCAGCAATTTTGGCAATGATAAACCGGCAAGTTCTATATCTTCAAGCCGGTTGAAAATCAGATGAGTATTTCAAAGACCAATATTTTTGTTAAGCATTGGGAGATGAATCAAATATTCTTCACAATATGTTTCTGTGAGAAGCCAATGTCAGCAAGTTGATTATGAAGCTGGTCTACTGACCCGGACTGTCCAGAAGAAGTAAATGACAAGGAATTAAGGATGATCAGGTACCGGCTTACAAGAACTGTTAACCCGGAGCACAACCTGTCAAATTTGTTCTTGTGTTTGTTTTGCAGGATAAGTTTACCATGGATAAAATCCAAGCTAAACTGGGGGCTAATGTCGGGGATATACCCCGCGGTATGACCCAGCCGGATGTATGACCCGACCGGACTTGGCGACTCACTGACCCGCCCTGACTTGGCGACTCACTAAGTGACCCGCCCGGATCTCTCCACTCACTGATGACCCGGCCGAAGCAGGTGACTCATTGATGACCCGGCCGGCGGGTTAGAGGAGCGACAAGACCCGGTGGCCCAACAGGCGGTTCATGGAAGGCCGGCTCGTATTATGGTGGGCTGGCTTAAGATGAAAGACATAAGGAATATTCTCCTACAAAGGAAGCAAGACTAGGACTCCACTTGTAATAGAGTAATCCTAATCCTAATAGGACTAGTCATGTAAGCCGCCCCATCAACATATATAAGGAGGGGCAGGGCACCCCGAGAGGGACAAGTTTCACAAGTTTTTCACAAGTTAGGTCTAGACAATAGCTCTTGAGATAGAGCACCCTTGTAATCGTGATCATCATCATCAATATCAATGAAGCAGGATCTAGGTTTTTACCTCCATCGTGAGGGGCCGAACCTGGGTAAAACCTCGCATCTCTCGTCCCGTTCAACCCCTCTCAAGCTACCACATAGATGCGTTGGCTTCACGACTAAGTCCTTTCTATGAGGACATCTGCCGTGACAAATCCACGACAGATTTACTAGAATTTATAACCCAAGCATCTCAATGTTTTGTCGGCCATCAATAGTGCCCTGGTGTTTGAATTTCATTCCCATCTCTTGCATGCGACCAAGAAATTCACCCAAGGACACACACATGTGATCTTTCAACCAACTTTAGTGCATTGGAGCATGTGCTTGTTGTTCAAATTTGAATTATGCACATAAAATGCCTAGAAAACCCAGTTAATGTATAAAAAGGCCAAACGAACCCCAAAAAATTCCAAGATTGAACACAACACTCATGTTGTTCTATGTTGACACTAGAATTTTTTAAAAAGCAATAAGAGGCAACGGATGTCGTCCCGTCACCAAAGGTGGTACGTTCCCTATCAAAACCATCATGCTTGTTGTGAGAAGCTCTGGTTTGTGAGAAGCTTATACCCGAACATGCCCCAAATGGGACAAAATTTTCACCACGACACGTTGATGCCGCTCCATGATAGCATTCCAAGTTTCATGAATTTCAGACGAGTTTTGGATTTACTAGAATTTAAAAACCAGGCATCTCAACGTTTTGCCGGCAATCAACAGTGCCATGGTGTTTGAATTTCATTCCCATCTCTTGCATGGGACCTAGAAATTCACCCAAGGACACACATGTGATTTTTCAACCAACTTTGGTGCATTGGAGCATGTGCTTGTAGTTCAAATTTGAATTATTCACATAAAATGCCTAGAAAACCCAGTTAATGTATAAAAAAGGCCAAACGAACCCTGGAAAATTCCAAGATTGAACACAACACTCCTGTTGTTCTATGTTGACACTAGAAAATTTTTGAAAGCAATAAGAGGCAATGGATATCGTCTCGTCCCCAAAGGTGGTACGTTCCCTATCGAAAACATCATGCTTGTTGTGAGAAGCTCTGATTTGTGAGAACCTTATACCCAAACATGCCCCAAATGGGACAAAAATTTTCACCACGGCATGTTGATGCCGCTACATGATAGCATGCCAAGTTTCATGAATTTCAGACGAATTTTGGATTTACTAGAATTTAAAAACCAGGTATCTCAACATTTTGCCGGCAATCAATAGTGCCCTGGTGTTTGAAATTCATTCCCATCTCTTGCATGGGACCTAGAAATTCACCCAAGGACACACATGTGATTTTTCAACCAACTTTAGTCCATTGGAGCATGTGCTTGTAGTTCAAATTTGAATTATGCACATAAAATGCCTAGAAAACCCAGTTAATGTATAAAAAAGGCCAAACGAACCCCGAAAAATTCCAAGATTGAACACAACACTCCTGTTGTTCTATGTTGACACTAGAAATTTTTTGAGAGCAATAAGAGGCAATGGATATCATCTCGTCCCCAAAGGTGGTACGTTCCCTATCGAAACCATCATGCTTGTTGTGAGAAGCTCTGGTTTGTGAGAATCTTATACCCAAACCTGCCCCAAATGGTACAAAATTTTCACCACGGCATGTTGATGCCGCTCCATGATAGCATGCCAAGTTTCATGAATTTCAGACGAGTTTTGGATTTACTATAATTTAAAAACCAGGTATCTCAATGTTTTGCCGGCAATCAACAGTGCCTTGGTGTTTGAAATTCATTCCCATCTCTTGCATGGGACCTAGAAATTCAGCCAAGGACACACATGTGATTTTTCAACCAACTTTAGTGCATTGGAGCATGTGCTTGTAGTTCAAATTTGAATTATGCACATAAAATGCCTAGAAAACCCAGTTAATGTATAAAAAAGGCCAAATGAACCCTGAAAAATTCATTCCCATTTCTTCCATCGGACCTAAGCATGCACTGAAGGACACATATTTGATTTTTTAACCAATTTGTATGCACCGGAGCATGTGCATGTAGTTTAATTTTGAATTGTGAACCTGAAATGGCTAGAAAACCAGTTTAATGTATGAAATGTCCAGACGAACCCTGAATAATTCCAATTCTTTTACGACACACATGCAGTTGCATGTTCACTACAGGTAAAAGGTCTAGCAATTCAAACACCGTCCATTGCCGCTATGACCCCATTTTGTAATTCAAATCAAGTAGATCCCACACAGTTTATTCTCACCAACCGTGTGAGAGGTCGTACAAAATATCTTGGAGCACTGTCGGTGTATAGTACGCCTATGGCTTACGCGAGAAGGTGCGTCGGCTACAGTCCACAGCCAGCGTGTCAAGCACACTAGCTCGCCCCCCCAAAACTCTCGCCTCTGCATCCCTCTCTGCTTCAGTCCCTTGATTCAAATTTTCAGTAGCCCCGACATTTTACTCCCGCCTCTGCATCCCTCGCAATCTCAAAATTATCTGCTTGCCCTTGATCCAAATTTTCAGTAGCCCCGCCTTGTTATTCCCGCCTAGTAAAATTTTCAGTTGCCGCAGTATTTCCTCAAACACAACCTCCGCTCACACAGATACACACAACCCTCGAAACCATTGGTAGGTCGCCGCTATCGCCGGTGCCTCCATCCTCAACCTCTGCCTATGTGTCGGGGAGCTCGAGTAGCCAATGGCCAAAAAGAGGTTTATCGCGGCCTTTTCGCTCGACGCCGGTGAGGTGGCCGCCGAGGTGTCCCCGTCATCCTCCGCGGGCCCGATCCGCTGTCGCCGGTCCCTCGATCCACCCGCCGCCGCGCCCCTACGCCGGTTTGAGGACTTCCTTGTCCTCCCCTAGACCCGGCAGCCGACGAAGTCCTACCTCGGGGGTCCGGCAGCGGCGGTGGGGGACGTGGGTCGCCGAGATTACGGATCAAGAGACCCGCACCCGCCGGTGGCTTGGTAGCTTCCACACGGCCGAGCTCGCGGCCATGGAGTACGACCACTGGCAGGCCCACTTCCATGGCGCGGTGGCTAGGCTCAATTTCCCCTTTGACACACGTCGGGCCCACCTCGTTCCGCGGGAGCCAGGGTGGTGAGCTCGGCTATGGCGCGGGAGGACCGCGAGGCGTGGGAGCATCTCGAGGCCGAGGCCGCCGACAAGGCCTACATGCAAGAGCTCCACCGGCAGCACCCGGAGCTCGTGGAGGTGGAGCGGGCGATCTTTGCTGCCGCGGAGGGTGGCGAGGTTATCGCGCTCTCCTCCGATGACGAGGTCGAAGGCGGCGAGGACGGCGAAGTTATCGCGCTCTCCTCTGATGACGAGGTGGAAGGCGGCGGCGATGGTGGCACGGAGGGCGTCGAGGTGGGCCCCCAGGACGAGGAGATCGATGTCGACGAGTGGAGGAGTGCCTTCCCCAACGACCCCGACGACGGTACTGGCCCGGACCCGGCTCGCGGCACACCGTACATGACGAGGAAGGATTGGCTCGACCTCTACTTCGGTCGAAAGTAGTTTAGCTTAGTTTAAATTTATGTTTTATGTTCGATTATGCAAAACTATCTATGTTTATGTTTGAATGCATGCTACTTTCGGTTGAACCTACTTTGAATTTGATCAAATTGAAGTTTACAACCTTTAAGTTTAGGGGCTCGACTAGAAAAGGCCAAAAATTGCTGGAGTATATATATATATATCCACTAAGGGTTTTAGTCCTTTAACTTTTTAAGGATCACCTAGAGATGTCCTTATGACTTGTTTATTTCAGTTCTTCACAATGTGATGCTCTATATGTGCAACTATTTGCCATGCAGTTCAATTTCATCAATAACCGTTTCAACAATACCACTATGAATTATGATATTTGGTTGCTGTTAAGGATATTGCAGTTAACATGCCTTTTCGTAATCATTTGTTGTTTAGCAACATGCATTGTACTGAATGACTAAATATGCAATCCCAGGCTACATAGCAACAAGGAAGAGTGTTACCTTAATGTTTTGATGATGTCTAGATATACATGTAATAAAATCTTATATAATGGGATGGATGGAATGTTGTACTACATCATTTTTCAATTGTGGTTTAGCTTCTAATATTAACTTGGTGCTTTTAGGTACATATATCATTGCCAAAGATCCACACTTCGACCCTTTCTGCGCATGGGGCAATGAGATATTCATGAACCAGCATCAAGTGAGGAAACTGATAAAGATTGTTACTAAAATGGGTCAAAAGATGTCAATCAAACTATTTGTTTACACTTTTATGCAAGACAATAGTGAACTGCAGGATGGTAAGTAAGAACCCTGTAGCCTTCTTTTTACTGCCCGTAATGAGGTGTGTTAGATGACAATATCTGAATCTTTTTTCTTTTGCAGTGGATCCTGAAGCAGTTTACTCAAGATTACCTCTCAAACTACATGATTGGCGGTCGGCCATCACAAGGGGTTGGACTAGAGTCCTGCATGCCTTCTGCATCCAGGAGAGCACAATAGGTCCATTCCTCTTCACCTTGTTTAGCAACTGGAATGTCTGTCGCCTCTTTCTTTACCATCTGTAATAGTAAAAGTATAGAACCCTGGTACATCATTCATTATTTGGTGCTTATGTAATTCTTAAACATATGTACCTGTGAATCGAATAATGCATTGGTTGTTTGAACCTGATGGATATGAATAAAGTTATAGCCTACTTTCAAGTTTAAATTAGGTACAATTTTAAATAGTAGCAATTAAATTAGGGCGAAATTACATTGTGCAGGTCATTACGGCACACACGGTTGGTAAAACACAAACGTTTGCGATATACACCATAATCTGAGACGGTTCACAAAGAGGAAACGTGTGCAAGCATGCACACAGTTGCCATTCGCAAAGCGTGTGTGATGTCAGACACTATCACATACGGTGCGGGAAAACTAAATGTGTGTGATTGTCTACCTATCATACACGGTTTATAATCATGAACTGTTTGTGATGTGCCAGTAAATCTCCCGTGCCTGGAATCTGCCTAGAATCTGCCTGGAAAGCTCCCGTGCCTAGAATCTGCCTGGTTTTAGGCAGAACCACAAAATTCCGACTGCGATGGCAATGAGAGCACAACCGAGTAGCAAGGATGAAGCGTTTGGGATGTTCGAGATATCGGAAACGGTTATATAGGGACAAACGTATGCATCAAGGCTCCCTATCCCCGACGGTTTATGGGTCGTGTGGGAAGGACCCCCCTATCGCCCACACTCACTTGCTGACAGTTCCAAATGCCGTCGCGGAAATGGGTGAAAACCCGTTTATTTAGGACCAATGCGCACCAGTGAAGGTTAATTAGTAAAGGGAAACTAGCTAACCCACATGCATGTGGATGAAACAATTATAATTATGGTGGAAGACAAACGTACCGAAAGTATCAGGATTCCATGCAAAAGCAGTGCCACGAGTGGTGGCAGCAAACACAAGACCCTCGTATTGAATTGCATCACAGTACTCATCCGTGTACAGAAATTGATTTTTGAGCAATATCCATCGAGGCATGGAAGTAAGGAAGGCAACAAGCTTGTCGAAGATAGCAACAACATCATAGTTCGTGTAATCCCAAGAGTGGTTGGGCACTCGACAAATTGCTATATTCCGTAGACGACAGTCAACATAATCATATTTGAACTCACATAGAATGCTAGTGTACTCAACCTCTGGGCAGTCTGAGATTTTTGGAAGTGGAACCCAGTGATGAGTGTACACATTCACAAGTTCCCACTCGCAGTTGTACCCAATATAAACAACCCAATCTCCATTTGCGCCCGCCCAAGCCTTGCCCTCAAGCGATGGCATCTTAACATCACATGTATCATTATCAAGCAGCATCAACTTGCACAAGGTGAGGCTTCCGTCGTCCTCGTGCCAGTCAGCAGGGTCACGACGAACAAGATAGGGGAGATCAAACCGCTCCTGGACCCTTGGGTTCCTTGTAATGATGTTATTAGTTGAGTCGAGAATGGTCTTGAACGAACCTGCCATGCTAGCCGAGGTGATGATGTCGCAATCGATCAATGAGTTCCTCCACCACGTCATAGTTCAGATCAGGGCATGAATAACGAGGTCGTTTCCGGCCTGTTCCCTCCATGGAGAAGATGATCGAACAATGGCAGAAGGAAGGGTGAAGGAAAATGGAGGGAGGAAGAGCGTGCGACAGCAGTTCCAAATCGAGAGGGAAAGGCGAAGAGGCGGTGGATGGTTGCGATGGTACAAGAAGAGGCTAGTGGGGAGCGAACGGTTGCCACAGAGGTCACACACTGACGACAAGGCCGAGTGAACCACATGTCGTATATCGCACTGATGTCTACTACGCAACTTTATTCTTGTAGACTCGTGTTGGGCCTCCAAGCGCAGAGTTTTGTAGGACAGTAGCAATTTTCCCTCAAGTGGATGACCTAAGGTTTATCAATCCGTGGGAATTGTAGGAGGAAGATGGTCTCTCTCAAACGACCCTGCAACCAAATACAAGAAATCTCTTGTGTCCCCAACACACCCAATACAATGCAAAATTGTATAGGTGCACTAGTTCGGCGAAGAGATGGTGATAAAAGTGTAATATGGATGGTAGAAATATATTTTTATAATCTGAATAAATAAAAACAGCAAGGTAGCAAATAGTAAACGGGCACAAAAATGGTATTGCAATGCTTAAAAACAAGGCCTAGGGTCCGTACTTTCGCTAGTGCAATCTCTCAACAATGCTAACATAGTTGGATCATATGATTATCCCTCAAAGTGTAACGAAGAATCACTCCCGAGTTCCTATTAGCGGAGAACAAAAGATAGGAATTGTTTGTAGGGTACGAAGCCACCTCAAAGCTATTCTTTCTGTTCGATCTATTCAAGAGTTCATACTAAAATAACACAAAGCTATTGTTTCCGTTTGATCTATCCCAGAGTTCATACTAGAATAACACCAAAGCATATTCATATTCATAATACTCAATCCACACAAAGAACTGTAAAGAGACCCCAAAGTTTCCGTCGGAGAAAAACGTGCATCAACCCCTATGCATAGATTACCCCAATATCACCGCGGGAATCCGCGAGTTGAATGCCATAACATATATCAAGTGAATCAATAAGATACCCCAATTTTCATCTCAAGTATTCATACCGCAAGACATATATCATGTGTTTTCATCTCTGAATATTCAATCCGACATGACAAAATAGGGTAAAGATTCAATTCATCACAACAAGAGTATAGAGGGGAGAAACATCATATGATATGACTATATTACCAAAGCCTATGATATAGATCATGAGAGAGAGAGATAAATCACATAGCTACTGGTACAAACCCTTAGCCCCGAGGGTGGACTACTCCCTCCTCATCGTGGTGGCCGCCGGGATGATGAAGATGGCCACCGGAGATGATCCTCCCTCCGGCAGGGTGCCGGAACAGGTCTAGATTGGTTTTCGGTGGCTACGGAGCCATGCGGCGGCGAAACTTCTGATCTAGGTTAACCCCGAGGGGTTTCGGAATATTTGGGATTTTATAGTGCAAAGAGGGGGTGCAAGAGGCCACTGAGGTGGGCACAACCCACCTGGGCGCGCCAGGGGGGCCTGGCTGGCCCTGGTGGGTTGTGCCCCCCTCGGGGCACCCCCCAGGTGCTGGTCTGGCCCATCGGGAGTCTTCTGGCCCATAAAAAACCACAAAAAGTTTCGCGGTGTTTGAACTCAGTTTGATATTGATTTTCTACGATGTAAAAAACAAGCAAAAAACAGCAACTGGCACTGGGCACTGGGTCAATAGGTTAGTCCCAAAAATTGATATAAAGTTGCTATAAAATGATTGTAAAACATCCAAGAATGATAAAATAACAGCATGACTACTTCATAAATTATAGATACGTTGGAGACGTATCACGCACACAACTTGATCTGACTGACCGTTTCTTTTGTGTTGCCTAATCACAAACAGTTCATCCGAGTGAACCGTATGTTGTACATCGCACACACCTTCATCTGGCTAACCGTTTCTGTTCTCTTGTATCAACACAAATAATTCATCCGAGTGAACCGCATGCCGTATATCGCACACACCTTGATCTAGCTGACCATTTCTTTTGTGTTGCCTAATCAAAAACAGTTCATCGGAGTGAACTGTATGCTCTATATCGCACACACCTCCATCTATCTGACGTTTCTTTTGTTCCTCCTCATCGCAAATAGTTAATTAAACTGAACCGTATGCCCTGCATCGCACACACAACTAAAATCTGAACCGTGTTTGATGCATATGTCATCGCAAACGTTTTGCACCTTTTTTTGACGGTTTTTTTACACCACCGTTTGCGATTATTGCATCGCACACAGTTTCGTCGAAGGGTCTCTGATCGTAGTGTCGCCGTTAGCAGCATCCTGCAGTAGTGCATATTGGTCTGACGACATGGACACATGCACATGTATACATGGAGTGCCATGGCATTTTAATTCCAAAAAATTAAAAAATGATCAGAAACACATGAAACCTTTCTTGATGTAATGTCATGCCACCAAGATGATGTGGTAAAAAAATTGGCATATTTTTGGACACACACCCCTCACAAACCGAAGCAATTCACTAGAAGGCTCGTGGTCCCGAGAGGGAACAATGCATGTTTGATGACGAACGGGAGATAGCTTCCTCTTACGGCCTTCAAATTTTTTCTACTTTAACGTGCACTACTACAACTGTAATGTGAAAATTAGGAAAATTGTTGGGGTCATTTGACCTTTTAAAGACATTAAAGTGATTTTCTAGCCATTTAATGATCGTAATTCAAATTTGAACTACATCTACATGCAACGGCTAACCATAACGGTTTGAAAAATCATATTTGTGTACTTGTGTGCGATTTAATTCCATGTGAAGTAAATTAGAAGGAATTTTCAAACATATTGGTCTCACGACATGGACACATGCATATGTATGCATGGAGTGCCATGGCATTTTGATTCCAAAAAATTAAAAAATGATCAGAAAAACATGAAACCTTGCTTGATGTAATGTCATGCCACCAAGATGATGTGGTAAAAAATTGGCATATGTGACGAAAGTTTAGACACACACCCCTCACAAACCGGAGCAACTCACTAGAAGGCTTGTGGTTCTGAGAGGTTACAATGCATGTTTGATGACGAACAAGAGATAGCTTCCTCTTACGGCCTTCAAATTTTTTTCTATGTTTAACATGCACTACTAAAATTGTACTATGAAAATTTGGAAAATTCTAGCGGTCATTTGACCTTTTAAAGACATTTAAGTGATTTTCTAGCCATTTAATGACTGTAATTCAAATTTGAACTATATCTACATGCAACGGCTAACCATAACGGTTTGAAAAATCATATTTATGTACTTGTGTGTGAGTTAATTCCATGTGCAGTAAAATATAAGGAATTTTCAAACATATTGGTCTCACGGAATGGTCACATGCATGGAGTGCCATGGCATTTTTATTCCAAAAAATAAAAAAATGATCAGAAAAACATGAAAGCTTGATTGATGTAATGTCATATGCCACCAAGATGATGTGATAAAAAAATTGGCCTGTCTGACGAAAGTTTGGACACACACCCATGACAAACCGGAGCAACTCACTAGAAGGTTAGTGGTTCCGAGAGGGAACAATGCATGTTTGATGACGAAGGGGAGATAGCTTCCTCTTACGGCCTTCAATTTTTTTTCTACATTTAACATGCACTAATACAACTGTCATGTGAAAATTTGGAAAATTTCAGGGGTCATTTGACCTTTTAAAGACATTTAAGTGATTTTCTAGCCATTTAATGACCGTAATTCAAATGTGAACTACATCTACATGCAACGGCTAACCATAACGGTTTGAAAAATCATATTTTTGTGTACTTGTGTGCGAGTTAAAAAAATCATTAGACGATGTAAATATCAGGTGTTCAAAAAATAAAATGTAAAGATCTGGCAAGACAACCGACCCCACACGATTGGCACTCTATCTCGCGGCTCGAGGTTTGGTAGGTGATTGGCGGGGATCATTAATCAGACACGGTTCTATATTGGAAACCGTCAGCTATTATGTTCACACACGGATTTTGCTGTGGGAATCATGTGTAATTCAAACTACAGTACTCACAAATTCCGGTGACCGGCGTGTGTACTGTTCCTGTCGATCTAGATTCCGGTCGCCAATAAATACTACCTTGCTCATGTCGTCCCGCATGCATTCTCATCTACATCCTCCCCTCGCTCGCTCTCTCTCTCTCTCTCTCTCTCAAATCTGTACCATGGCGCCGCCGGTCGGACGCTCACTCGAATAGCAGCGACGATGACCCCTACGCGCCGCCAGACAAGTTTGCACCGGACCCCCCAACTTTGGATTGGTTTTGGGGCCAGTACAATCTTAGTCTGTGGAAGTCGCTGCCACCGGCTGAGAAAGCGAGGCAAGTGGCATTCAAGAAGGAGATGGTGGAGGAGGAAGCTAAGTACCAGGCGACCTGTGAAGCCCGTGATGCCGCCTGGAAAAAGGAGGCGGCGGAGCTTTGGGGGTGGGCGCGTCGTCGTGCGGAGGAGGTGTATGAAGACGGGTACTTCGCGAGGAAGGTCATAGGCGCTGGGCGCCTCATCGCTGCGTGGAGGTGGGCCGATAAGCTCCAGCGTGCCACCGAGGAGGAGCTCCGGTAGGCGCCCAATGAAACAGCATGATCGTTCGCGTGCGTCCGCCAGCAAGAGGTAGATCGATACGTCAAGCGCTGCGAGGCGAAGGAGGCGGAGTACTACCTCCGCAGAAGACATCGCACACCAGGAAGCTGCTGGCGAGGGGCTACCGGAATACTGGCCCCAGGAGGGATTATTAGTTTTAGTATTGTTCATTTTCAATTTTATGCATTGGTACCTAATAGTTAAGTATCATCACGTATATGTGATGATATTATATATATATTCTGTGATGAACTAATAAACAATATATATATATATATATTATGAATTCCATTTTCTATTTGTTTTTGTATATTAATTTGAATCCTGCTGTTATCATCCACATATACAGAATGGAAAGCATACACACACACACACACACACACACTAAAACGGAACATATAAAAATGGAAAATAGAGTACACACATTGAAACAGAGGAATAAACAAAGCAATATTACGATTGTTGTGAATACATGGCTATCCATGTCGAAATGACTCAACAAAATAGAACGCGTCCATGAGACCATGACCAACAACCCTTGCCTACGGTAGCTCTTGGCTCTGCCTGAACTCGTGCAGGCGTTCGTCCAAGCGGTCGACACACTCGCAGTACATCTGGAGTGCGATCTTGAGCTCCAAGTTGGCTATTTCATCGGAGACCACCAACTCGAGGATGCGACGGCCATGTTCCTCTACTGCGCCCAGGTGGACACTTGGGCCAAGGAGGTGGTCGAGCCTATGGACCATCGCATTGGCATCCAGCGGGCCGCAGATAAGGCAAACAGCGCGACCCATGTGAACGGTGCGGCGGGTGTCTGGTGCAAGTACTACGCGGCCGGTCTCTGGTGCAAGTACGGCGCTGAGGGCATCTTCCCACTCCTAGCGAGGAATGGGGGTACTGACAGGACGTGTACCCAGCTGTGACGCCATGTCGACAGTAGGCAAGCGCCGATGGATCCTCTTCTGTGGGACGCTCCGCGCCTCTCGCTCTGCGTCGCCTCCACGTCTCGCCTCGGCGAGCCACAGCGCCTATCGCGGGACGGCCTAGCTTGCTTCGCCCGCACATCTTTTATGACGCGCTCAGCCTCTAAACATGGCCTGGAGCATGTTATCTCGCGTTAGCGCTCTGAGCTTGAGGAACAAGACATGCAAGAGTGCATACATCAGCTGTCTTGATACGTCCATTTTGCATCATGCTTTTATATCGATATTTATTGCATTATGGGCTGTTATTTCACATTATGTCACAATACTTATGGCTATTCTCTCTTATTTTACAAGGTTTACATAAGGAGGGAGAATGCCGGCAGCTGGAATTCTGGGCTGGAAAAGGAGCAAATATTAGAGACCTATTCTGCACAACTCCAAAAGTCCTGAAACTCCACGGAATCTATAATAAATAATGAAAAATCCTCGCCAAAGATGAAGACCAGGGGGCCACACCCTTTCCACGAGGGTGGCCCTAGGCGCCCCCTACCTCGTGGGCCCCCTGGTGGCTCTCCGATGACCATCTTCTGCTATATGAGTCTTTCTAAAAATCATAAGCCATCTTTCGATGAACTCCGCCGCCACGAGGCGGAACCTTGGCGGAACCAATCTAGGGCTCCGGCGGAGCTGTTCTGCCGGGGAAACTTCCCTCCGGAGGGGGAAATCATCGCCATCGTCATCACCAACGCTCCTCTCATCGGGAGAGGGCAATCTCCATCAACATCTTCACCAGCACCATCTCATCTCAAACCCTAGTTCATCTCTTGTATCCAATTCTTGTCTCCAAGTCCGGGATTGGTGCTAGTAGGTTGCTAGTAGTGTAATTACTCCTTGTAGTTGATGCTAGTTGGTTTATTTGTGGAAGATCATATGTTCAGATCCTTTATGCATATTATTACCCCTCTGATTATGAACATGAATATGCTTTGTGAGTATTACGTTTGTTCCTGAGGACAAGGGAGAAGTCTTGCTATTTATATATATATATATATATATATATATATATATATATATATATATATCTAATTGGATGTAGGGGAGCATGAACCATTATTGTTGACCTTACCCTTGAGGTATAAGGTTGTGGGGCAAAACTATAAGCCCCTATCTTTCTCTGTGTTCGATTAAAACTCTGTAACCACAAGTATTGCGTGAGTGTTAGCAATTATGGAGGACTAAATGATAGTTGAGTATGTGGACCTGCTTTTTAGCTTTGACATAGACTCTTTCCGATGTTATGATAAATTGCAATTGCTTCAATGACTGAGACTATAGTTTGTTGGAACCCAATAAGGTTTATGATTTATACTTTTGCATTGTGAATAGATCATCACTTGAACATAAGTAATCATATGACAAAATCTATATATGTAGTTGTTATGAGAATAATCATGATGCCTTCATGTCCGTATTTTATTTTTATCGACGCCTCTACCTCTAAACATGAGGACATATTTATTGTTATTGACTTTTCGCTTGAGGACAAGCGAGGTCTAAGCTTGGGGGAGTTGATACGTCCATTTTGCATCATGCTTTTATATCGATATTTATTGCATTATGGACTATTATTTCACTTTATGTCACAATACTTATGGCTATTCTCTCTTATTTTACAAGGTTTACATAAAGAGGGAGAATGCCGGCAGCTGGAATTCTGGGCTGGAAATGGAGCAAATATTAGAGACCTATTCTGCGCAAATCCAAGAGTCCTGAAACTCCACGGAACGTCTTAAAATAAATAAAGAAAAATCCTCGCCAAAGATGAAGGCCAGGGGGCCCACACCCTTCTCACGAGGGTGGGGCCCCCCCTAGGGCGCGCCCCCTACCTCGTGGGCCCCCTGGTGGCTCTCCGACGTCCATCTTCTCCTATATGAAGCCTTTCGATGAGAAAAAAGGAACTTTTCGGGATGAGACTTCGCCGCCACGAGGCGGAAGCTTGGCGGATCCAATCTAGAGCTCCGGCAGAGCTGTTCTGTCGGGGAAACTTCCCTCTCGGAGGGGGAAATCATCACCATCGTCATCACCAACGCTCCTCTCATCGGGAGAGGGCAATCTCCATCAACATCTTCACCAGCACCATCTCATCTCCAAACCCTAGTTCATCTCTTGTATCCAATTCTTGTCTCAAAGTCCGGGATTGGTGCTAGTAGGTTGCTAGTAGTGTTGATTACTGCTTGTAGTTGATGCTAGTTGGTTTAATTGGTGGAAGATTATATGTTCAGATCCTATATGCATATTATTACCCCTCTGATTATGAACATGAATATGCTTTGTGAGTAATTATGTTCGTTCCTGAGGACAAGGGAGAAGTCTTGCTATGAGTAGTCATGTGAATTTGGTATTCGTTTGATATTTTGATAAGATGTATGTTGTCTAGCCTCTAGTGGTGTTATGTGAACGTCGACTACATAACACTTCACCATTATTTGGGCCTAGAGGAAGGCATTGGGAAGTAATAGGTAGATGATGGGTTGCTAGAGTGACAGAAGCTTAAACCCTAGTTTATGCATTGCTTCATAAGGGGCTGATTTGGATCCATATGTTTCATGCTATGGTTAGGTTTACCTTAATACTTTTGTTGTAGTTGCGGATGCTTGCAATAGAGGTTAATCATAAGTAAGATGCTTGTTCAAGTAAGAACAGCACCCAAGCACCGGTCCACCCACATGTCAAATTATCAAAGTATCGAACGTGAATCATATGAACGTGATGAAAACTAGCTTGACGATATTCCCATGTGTCCTCGGGAGCGCTTTTCCTATTATAAGAGTTTGTTCCGGCTTGTCCTTTGCTACAAAAGGATTGGGCCACCTTGCTGCACTTTATTTACTTTTGTTAATTGTTTCTTGTTACAATTTATCATATCACAAAACTATCTGTTACCACTTGTTTCAGTACTTGCAGAGAATACCTTGCTGAAACCACTTATCATTTCCTTTTGCTCCTCGTTGGGTTCGACACTCTTACTTATCGAAAGGACTACGATAGATCCCTGATACTTGTGGGTCATCATGGAGCTCGACCAATTGCTTCAACTGGTCGCTCAAGGGCATCGGATGGTCGGTCCCAATATACTGAGACCAGAACAACTTCTCCGTCAAGCTCCCTTCCTTGGCCCGGTAAAATTCCGCAGCATCGGACACACTGCGGGGAAGATCTGCGAACGCTCCTGGAGAGCTCCGAACTCGGGTAAGTAAAAGGAAAGTTTCCTTCACATGCTTTCTTTGCATAATCAATTCCTTACCCGCCGCTATCTTCTGGACCGCCTGAAGCTCCTGGAGGGCCTTGTGGGCTTCGGCCTTGGCATTTTTTGTGTTCTCAAGGGACCTCGCAAGCTCAGACCCTTGTGTCTTAGAGTCACGCTCCAAGGACTTGTATTTTTTGACGAAATCCTGGAGCTCTTGCTGCACCTCGCCGACTCGAGCCTCTTGCTTCTCGCGCTCGGGGCGCTGCTTGGCCGCTTTGTCTTCGGCCTCGGACAGCGCCTCCTTCAGGGCCGCCACTTCGGTCGTGGCCCCTAGCAAAATTTATGATGATCCTGTGACTTAACAACCACATTCTTTTTTATTGCTTATCAATATACGGATGGGTATTACTTACCTTTGTTCTCTTTGAGCTACCTCTTGGTAAGGCCGAGCTCTTTTTCGGACCGCTCAAGGTCCCGCTTCAGTGCGGAGACCTCCGCAGTGCGAGCGGTAGTGGCCAGCAGCGAAGCCTGCTTATTCACATAAGACACATTCTGATTAGACTCCTGTAATTATTATTTGATCCTCTGTTCGGCCTTTCTTTGCGAACGCCAAACAGAGCATCAAGGGCTACTATCTATGCTATAACATTTTCTTATAAATTGATTATTACCTCAAAGCCTGTTAGGAGGCTGGCACAGGCTTCAGTCAGTCCGCTTTTAGCAGACTGAACCTTCTCTACCACCGCACTCATGACAGTGCGGTGCTCTTCGTCAATGGAAGCGCCGCGAAGCGCTTCCAGCAAGTTGTCTGGTGCCTCTGGATGGACAGAGGCCATCGGCACAGACAGCTCGCCCCCTTAGTGAGGGGTCACCCGACAGAGTCCGGAACCACGGGAGGTTTCGGCGCAGTATTCGGCCGGGGGCCGAACTTGCTGCCCCCATCATTAGGGCCCATGGGTGCCTTGCCTCCCATGCGCCCGATGTCTGGGAGGTCGCCTTGGGGCGCCCCCAGAACTACCTTCCCTTGGCTTGGTGCCCTTCAGGACAACCCCTCGGCATCGTCCATTGGGCGGGGGGAGGAGGCGGTCAGGAGAGAATCACTATTCATCTTCGACAGGCCCAGAGACCCATCCGAAGAGGATACGTCGAGACGGTCCTTGGGTAGGCTGCATGATCATGTTCGGCATGATAAGAAACAATAAAACGAAACGTACCAGAATTGTTATGGTATCCGGATACTTACAACTTCGCCGGTATCCAGATACTTACAACTTCGCCAGGGGCTTGTCCCTGGGTAACCACTCCTCGTCGTTGAACGCGGCCGTGGTGGAGCAGTTCAGAAGGAGGGATTTTCCCTTCTTGGACCCTTCGGCCTCCCCGTATGGGGCGGCCTTCCTTTTCTTATCTCCCCCAGCTGGATGGGGAGAATTTTCCTCTTCCTCCTCCTCGTCTTCGGGGGAGGAGGGCGTCTGGTGTTACCGGACGACGATTCCGATACAACCTTGTGCCGGAGACCTTTCCTGGTCCCCACGGCCTTCTTCTTGGCCTTCTTTTCTGGCGCCTCATAGGGTGTCGGAACCAGCATCTCCGTCAGGAGAGTACTTGCTGGATCTTCGAGCAGTGGGGCTGGACAATTGATCCGCTCCGCTGTCGCGGCCCATTCCTGTCAAATAATGTGGAGGTTCAGATCCCTCACATAATCATACTAGGGAAAGAAACGCCTTATGAGATATAAGGAGCTTACCAGATTAGTAGGTCACTTTGCGCTGAGTCCGCGGTACTCGGTAAGAGAAGGAGGTACCTCGGCAGACTTGAACAGCACCCTCCAGATGTCCTGGTGTGTCATGTCGAAGAGCTCTCGCAGCGTCTGGTGCCTTGCCGAGTCGAACTCCCACATATTGAATGCCCGTCTTTGACACAGGAGGATCCGGCGGAAGAGCATGACCTGGACCACGTTGACAAGCTTGATTTTCTTGCTTATCATGTTTTTAACACAGTTCTGGAGTCCGGTCAGCTCCACCTATGAACCCCAAGATAAGCCCTTCTCTTTCCAGGAGGTAAGCCGCATGGGGATGCCGGATCGGAATTCGGGGGATGCCGCCCAGTTGGTGTCGCGCGGCTCGGGGATGTAGAACAACCCTGATTGCCACCCCTTTACGGTCTCCACATAGGAGCCTTCGAGCCAGGTGACGTTGGGCATTTTGCCCACCATGGCACCTCCGCACTCCGCTTGCTGGCCGACCACCACCTTCGGTTTAACATTGAAGGTCTTCAGCCACAGGCCGAAGTGGGGCTTGATGCGGAGGAAGGCCTCGCACACGACGATAAACGCTGAGATGTTGAGGATGAAATTGGGGGCCAGATCATGGAAGTCCAGCCCGTAGTAGAACATGAGCCCATGAACAAATGGGTGGAGGGGAAATCCCAGCCCGCAGAAGAAATGGGTAAGGAACACAACCCTTTCATGGGGCTCAGGGGTAGGAACGATCTGCCCCGCGCCTGGGAGCCGGTGCGCAATATCTGTGGCCAGGTATCCGGCTCCCCGGAGCTTCGTGGTGTTCTCCTCCGTAACGGAGGAGGCCATCCACTTGCCTCCCGCTCCGGACATGTTCAGAGTGTTTTTGCGGAGAAGATGCGAACTTGGGCGCTAGAGCTCGAGTGCGCGAGAATGGATGGGCAATGAAGAAGAAGGCATGGGTAACAAAGAGGAGTCCTTATCCCTTTATAAGGGCGGTAGAAACTGTGCGCCTCCCCACTTGCCTGGTAAAACTCGCTTATTCCCCGAGCATCGTGATTGATGGCGCGGTTGGGTTACCCTCACCCGTATGATGAGGATCCCGGGATAAGGGGCACGATCTCTGCTTCGACAAGACGTTGCAAGAAAACCTCCTCGCAATATGTGCAGTAGCTGGTTGAGAAAAATGGTTCGAATAATAACCGAAGCCATGGCGTGATGACACGTTATGAAAAGTTGTCAGCAGATTAGATTTGTGGAAATATTATACTCTCTACGGTGGTATGTGGAATTTGTTTTGCAGAGCCGGACACCATCCTTGTGTTCAAAATCTTCTATGGAGTATTCGGAGGAGGAACCCGCCTTGCAATGCCGAAGACAATCTGCGGGCCGAACTCATCGTCATTGAAGCCTGGTTCAGGGGCTACTGAGGGAGTCCTGGATTAGGGGGTCCTCGGATAGCCGGACTATATACTTTGGTCGGACTATTGTACTATGAAGATACAAGATTGAAGACTTCGTCTCGTGTCTGGATGGGACTCTCCTTTGCGTGGAAGGCAAGCTTGGCGATTCGGATATGTAGATCTCCTCCCTTATAACCGACTCTGTGTAACCCTAGCCCCTCCTGTGTCTATATAAACCGGAGGGTTTTAGTCCGTAGGACAACAACAATCATACCATAGGCTAGCTTCTAGGGTTTAGCCTCTCCGATCTCGTGGTAGATCAACTCTTGTAATACTCATATCATCAAGATCAATCAAGCAGGAAGTAGGGTATTACCTCCATCGCGAGGGCCTGAACCTGGGTAAACATTGTGTCCCCCGCCTCCTGTTACCATCCGCCTTAGACGCACAGTTCGGGACCCCCTACCCGAGATCCGCCGGTTTTGACACCGACAGGCGCGACCAGGGGGGTAGGCGCACCCCCTGCCTCGTGCCTTCCTCCCTTGTTTCTTGACAGCCATTCCAAGTCTCCTGGATCACGTTTGTTGAGAAAATCATGTTCCCAAATGTTTCATTCCGTTTGGACTCCGTTTGATATTCCTTTTCTTCGAGACCCTAAAATAGGCACAAAAAAAGCAATTTGTGATGGGCCTCCGGTTAGTAGGTTAGTCCCAAAAATGATATAAAAGTGTAAAATAAAGCCTATTAACATCCAAAATAGATAATATAATAGCATGGAGCAATCAAAAATTATAGATACGTTGGAGACGTATCAAATGGCCATACACTTTGCATATACATTAGCCGTACATCGGCCAGATAATGGTTGTATGCTCGCTCGCCTATGCTCTATGCGCGCTCGCCGGCCTCGCGCCCGCACCGCCACAGCCGCGTCCTGCCAGCTCTGCCTGCTGCAACGCGCGGCTACTCCCCCGAGCGCCTCCTGCGGCCGAGTCCTTCTGCCCGCGTCGTGCCGACCCTGCCTCGTTGTTGGTCTCGCGCACGGCTGCCTTCGCCCAGGCTGCATGTCCCGCCAATATTGCGTCGCCGCATTCCTCCGCCCGGTGGGTTGCTCTGCCCCGTCGTCCGGGCTGCCTCCGCGCGCCCGCCCTACTCCGAGCCGCCCCCGCGCATGGCCCTACGTCCTCGCGCCAGTCGACCAGCTCCCATCCAGCAGCCGGGGTCGCCCTGTGCCGGCTTCCCCGCCACTCGGATGCCGCCTCCTGGCCTGTCGGCTTCGCACGGCGCCTGCTTCCCCGCAACCCGGATGCCGGCTGCTGCCGCGTCCCGGCCACCAGGTCCGCCCCCGCCGACCTCCTCCCTGCGACCGGCTCCCATGTCGGCTGGCCGGCTCTGGCCTCCTTCGAGCCCTGACTCATTGTCCCCGTCCAGCGCCTGGCCTCAACACGACCCCCGCCGCCTGCGTGGCTCCACACCCGGGCCACCTGCGTCCTGTTGTCAGCTCCGCCTCGCTGGGCCGCCTCCGTGGCTGCCTCACTGCGCTGCCGGGTCACCGCCGCAGCCGGCCACGGCAGCGCCCGCGTGGCCCGCCGCTCCGCCCCTGCGCGTTGGCCCTCACCGCATCGGCTCACCGCGGGTGCCAGCTGCTGCCACCACCCCACCGGGCTCTTGAGCCCCCTGCCGAGTCCCCGCACCTGGCTTCCCCTGCGCCGACTGCTGCGCCCCCACACCAGCCTCCTGCTACCGCCGAGTGGCCGAAGGAAAGAAAGAAGAAAAAAAGAAATGGGGACGTGTGAAAAAGAGTCCTAGCAGCCGGTAGACGAGTGAAAATAATTGGTCCGGCTGCTAAAAAAAGAAAGAAAGAGAAAAACGTCCGACTGCCAACAGGCGGATAAGAGAGAAAAACGTCCGGTTACCAACAGCCGGCAGAAGAGAAAAAGAAGAAAAAAGGCACTGCCAGACGCCTTGACGCCTGGCCGATCGATCCTGACCGGCCGAGACCCCCCTTCGAGCACCCGGAGGCTCGAAGGCTACGCCCAGCGGGTGCGCCGGCGCGCTCAACAAGCGTTGAGCCGCGACTGCTGTCTTCGGGGGGGCTATCTCCGCAGTATATTACAGTTGCATTACTGTTTGCCCCGGCGCTAGCCAGAGTTGGACCGGAGGCTGGCCGCTTGGCCTGAGGCGTTCGTTCCCGCAAATGGCTTAGTAGCGTGCATGATACCAAAGGCTCACTCTTAGTCACAGACCGTAGAGCGGCTGTCCGGCTAGCAAGAGCAAATGCTGGAGGCCATCCTTGCGAAAAACGTCTGGGAAGAAAAACGGTTCAGGCGACTCGATCGTTTGCTTTATGAGTATCTGCTCGGTCAAATCTGCTCCCAGAGTATCAGTACTGTACACTCCGCTCCACGGCCCACTCTCATCCACAGACGCAGAGCGGCTGTTCGGCAAGTGAGAGCACAAGCCAAAGAGCGGAGGGAACATGAAAAAGATTGAAGGGGGCTCGGACAAAACCAAGTCGGCACCCTCCGCATAAAACTTGCACTGCTAAAAACAAGCATTTGATATATTTGTGTGGACTAACTTTGTCTTTTGCATGATCATTTCTGTGGGGAACCCTCTCCTTGCTCGGAGGCTCGGAGGCTACACCAGTGGGTGCGCTGGCGCGCCCCCACTGGAAGCAAGTCGCACCGACTGCAGCCTGCAGCCGGTTGACAACATCAGTCGGCGGACAGCATCAGTCGGCGGACCCAGCATCCGTGCCCGACAGCATCAGTCGACGGACTCCGCGTCCACGCCCGACACCATCAGTCGGCGGACTCCGTGTCCGCGCCCGACAGCTCCAGTCGGTGGACCCCGTGTCCGCACCCGATAGCACCATCCAGCGGACTTCGTATCCGTGCCCGGCATCCTCGATGCCGTTGTTTGCACCAACAACCGTGAAAAGCCTCCGCCCAACTTTTCCAATTTGCCCGGAGGCTCAAAGGCTACACCCAGCGGGTGCGCTGGCGCGCCCCCGCCGAAAGCAAGCCACGCCGGGTGCGGCACGCAGCCGGACGTCATCGACGTCTTCTACCTCAAATGCCCGCTAAAAAACCTCCGCCCAACTTTGCCAAGTTGCCCGAAGGCTCGGAGGCTCGGAGGCTACTGTCGGGGTAATTGACCATGGGTACCTGAAGACGGCAAGACAATATTTCAAGACATCGAGGCTAGCAAAACCCCTCATCCCGACTGCTCATGCCGCCCCAGACGGCCCCCCTTTCCGACTGCCCGGGCCGACTCGCCACCCGGCCTGCTCCCCTGCTGCGCCGAATCGGCCGGTGCATCGACCCGACACCGACCCAAAACCGACAAGACGGCCATACCACGACATCATCTACAGTGTACCTTGTCCCATGGGCATTGATTTATAAAATGCCTCAGGGGATAAGCATAGCTTGGCCCTCAAGCTACCCATAGGTTGAGATGTAAGCTACTCACTGTAGCTTACATCTCAAGCCACCCCCATGCCCATATAGCTTACATACCAAGCTAGCCATGCCTATATATATGTGCTCACATCCATCCATCCAGGGAGGAGGAACCCCCTCACGCATGCATACATGCTCACGCCACACACACTTGGACGGCCACAATGGCTCCCTGGGAGCACTCCACTCCCACTTGCTAGCTAGCTCATACACACATATGAGACATATACAAAGTCAGACGCCCTTGGCACTGATCTCAGATATAGCTCCAGGAGCACTTTGTACTGCCAGATGTACATCCCACATATATATTCAGACATGCAAGAGTAGGGGTATTATCTCTCCGGAGAGCCTCGAACCTGGGTAAACTAGCGCGTGCTACTCGCATACCCGTCCCTGGATATTTCACAATAGTCTTTCCCTCACCTCAAGCCACCCTGTGGCATCTGTCGACTCGCGGTAACCCCTGCCGGCAGACACGAGAATACTCCGACAAGACACAGCTTCCACTCGAGGGAACCCCAGAGAGTTTAGAAAGATTAGTCCATCACGCAGGACGCAGAAGATGTACGCCATCTGCTTTTTGATTGTACACATGCAAAGGAATTGTGGCTCCGACTGGGTATACTGGACATTGTTGAAGAAGTGAAGTTAATTGATCGCTCTGGTTCAATCATACTCGAACACCTGATCCTAGAAGACTCCATACCGATCCCTATGGGTGTGTTTGGTTGCCCGCATCGAGCCCAACCAGGCCCGCGCGGGATGAGTGTGGGCTGTCTGGTTGCCTGGTTTTACTATTGGGCCTGCATAGCACGATGTTTAAAGCAGCTCTGGGCCTGCCTCACTGGGAACGCACGAATCGGTAGTTTCTTCAGGGCCAGGCCCGAACGGTGCACGTGGGCGGGCGCGGCTGCACGTGGGCGGGCGCGGCTGCACGCGCGCGGCCGCCCTCGAGAAGCCGCGTTGCTTCTTGAAGCACCGGCAGTTATTAGCCTCACCGCTCCCTCTCCCCACTCTTCCCCACTCTCCCAACTCTCACCGGCGGCGGCGGATCGGAGCAGAGGAAGAATACCACCAGACTCCATCACTGGCGGCGGTGGATCGGAGCAAAGGGACAAGACCACCAGACTCCATCAATGGCAGTAAGCACTTCTCTCTCTTCGACATGCACGCTAGATTCGATCCACGGCGGAGGGTGTTGGGGAACGTAGTAATTTCAAGAAAATTCCTACGCACACGCAAGATCATGGTGATGCATAGCAACGAGAGGGGAGAGTGTTGTCTACGTACCCTCGTAGACCGAAAACGGAAGCGTTAGCACAACGCGGTTGATGTGGTCGTACGTCTTCACGATCCGACCGATCAAGTACCGAACGCACGGCACCTCCGAGTTCTGCACACGTTCAACTCGATGACGTCCCTTGAACCCCGATCCAGCCGAGTGTTGAGGGAGAGTTTCGTCAGCACGACGGCGTGGTGACGATGATGATGTTCTACTGACGCAGGGCTTCGCCTAAGCACCACTACGATATGATTGAGGTGGATTATGGTGGAGGGGGCACCGCACACGGCTAAGAGATCAAGAGATCAATTGTTGTGTCTATGGGGTGCCCCCTGGCCACGTATATAAAGGAGTGGAGGAGGGGAGGGGCCGGCCCTCTCTATGGCGCGCCCTAGGGAGTCCTACTCCCACCGGGAGTAGGATTCCCCCCTTTCCTAGTAGAACTAGAAGCCCTTCCAAGTAGTAGGAGTAGGAGGGAAGGAAAGGGAAGGAAAAAGGAGAAGGAAGGAAGGGGCGCCCCCCTCCCTAGTCCAATTCAGACCAGTCCATGGGGAGGGGTGTGGCCACCCTTTAAGGCCTTTCTCTCCTTTCCCGTATGGCCCATTAAGGCCCAATACGAATTCCCGTAACTCTCCGGTACCCCTGAAAATATCTGAATCACTCGGAACCTTTCCGATGTCCGAATATAGTCGTACAATATATCGATCTTTACGTATCGACCATTTAGAGACTCCTCGTCATGTCCCCGATCTCATCCGGGACTCCAAACTCCTTCGGTACATCAAAACACATAAACTCATAATATAACCGTCATCGAACTTTAAGCGTGCGGACCCTGCGGGTTCGAGAACTATGTAGACATGACCGAGACACGTCTCCGGTCAATAACCAATAGCGGAACCTGGATGCTCATATTGGCTCCCACATATTCTACGAAGATCTTTATCGGTCTGACCGCATAACAACATACGTTGTTCCCTTTGTCATCGGTATGTTACTTACCCGAGATTCGATCGCCGGTATCTCAATACCTAGTTCAATCTCGTTACCGGCAAGTCTCTTACTCATTCCGTAATACATCATCCCGCAACTAACTTATTAGTTGCAATGCTTGCATGGCTTAAGTGATGTGCATTACTGAGAGGGCTCAGAGATACCTCTCCGACAATCGGAGTGACAAATCCTAATCTCGAAATACATCAACCCAACATGTACCTTCGGAGACACCTATAGAGCACCTTTATAATCACCCAGTTACGTTGTGACGTTTGGTAGCACACAAAGTGTTCCTCCGGTAAACGGGAGTTGCATAATCTCATAGTCATAGGAACATGTATAAGTCATGAAGAAAGCAATAACAACATACTAAACGATCAAGTGCTATGCTAACGGAATGGGTCAAGTCAATCACATCATTCTCTAATGATGTGACCCCGTTAGTCAAATGACAACTCATGTCTATGGCTAGGAAACTTAACCATCTTTGATTCAACGAGCTAGTCAAGTAGAGGCATACTAGTGACACTTTGTTTGTCTATGTATTCACACATGTATTATGTTTCCGGTTAATACAATTCTAGCATGAATAATAAACATTTATCATGAAATAAGGAAATAAACAATAACTTTATTATTGCCTCTAGGGCATATTTCCTTCAGTCTCCCACTTGCACTAGAGTCAATAATCTAGTTCACATCGCCATGTGATTTAACATCAATAGTTCACATCACCATGTGATTAACACCCATAGTTCATATCGTCATGTGACCAACACCCAAAGGGTTTACTAGAGTCAATAATCTAGTTCACATTGCTATGTGATTAATACCCAAAGAGTACTAAGGTGTGATCATGTTTTGCTTGTGAGGGAAATTTAGTCAACGGGTCTGCCACATTTAGATCCGTATGTATTTTGCAAATTTCTATGTCAACAATGCTTAGCACGGAGCTACTCTAGCTAATTGCTCCCACTTTCAATATGTATCCAGATTGAGACTTTGAGTCATCTAGATCAGTGTCAAAACTTGCATCGACGTAACCCTTTACGACGAACCTTTTGTCACCTCCATAATCGAGAAACATATCCTTATTCCACTAAGGATAATTTTGACCAATGTCCAGTGATCTACTCCTAGATCACTATTGTACTCCTTTGCCAAACTCAGGGCAGGGTATACAATAGGTCCGGTACACATCATGGCATACTTTATAGAACCTATGGCTGAGGCATAGGGAATGACTTTCATTTTCTTTCTATCTTCTGCCGTGGTCGGGCTTTGGGTCTTACTCAATTTCACACCTTGTAACACAGGCAAGAACTCTTTCTTTGACTGTTCCATTTTGAACTACTTCAAAATCTTGTCAAGGTATGTACTCATTGAAAAAAAAAACTTATCAAGCGTCTTGATCTATCTCTATAGATCTTGATGCTCAATATGTAAGCAGCTTCACTGACGTCTTTCTTTGAAAAACTCCTTTCAAACATTCCTTTATGCTTTGCAGAATAATTCTACATTATCTCCGATCAACAATATGTCATTCACATATACTTATCAGAAATGTTGTAGTGCTCCCACTCACTTTCTTGTAAATACAGGCTTCACCGCAAGTCTGTATAAAACTATATGCTTTGATCAACTTATCAAAGCGTATATTCCAACTCCGAGATGCTTGAACCAGCCCATAGATAGATCGCTGGAGCTTGCATATTTTGTTAGTACATTTAGGATTGACAAAACCTTCTGGTTGCATCATATACAACTCTTCTTTAATAAATCCATTAAGGAATGCAGTTTTGTTTATCCATTTGCCAGATTTCATAAAATGCAGCAATTGCTAACATGATTTGGACAGACTTAAGCATAGATACGAGTGAGAAACTCTCATCGTAGTCAACACCTTGAACTTGTCGAAAACCTTTTTGCAACAATTCTAGCTTTTTAGATAGCAACACTACTATCAGCGTCCGTCTTCCTCTTGAAGATCCATTTAATCTCAATGGCTCGCCGATCATTGGGAAAGTCAATCAAAGTCCATACTTTGTTCTCATACATGGATCTCATCTCAGATTTCATGGCCTCAAGCCATTTCGCGGAATCTGGGCTCATCATCGCTTCCTCATAGTTCGTAGGCTCGTCATGGTCAAGTAACATAACCATCTTCGATTAACGAGCTAGTCAAGTAGAGGCATACTACTGACGTTTGGTTTGTCTATGTATTCACACAAGTATTATGTTTCCGGTTAATACAATTCTAGCATGAATAATAAACATTTATCATGATATAAGGAAATAAATAATAACTTTATTATTGCCTCTAGGGCATATTTCCTTCAGTCTCCCACTTGCACTAGAGTCAATAATCTAGTTCACATCGCCATGTGATTCAACACTAATAGTTCACATCACCATGTGATTAACACCCATAGTTCACATTGTCATGTGACCTATACCCAAAGGGTTTACTAGAGTCAGTAATCTAGTTCACATCGTTTATGTGATTAACACCCAAAGAGTACTAAGGTGTGATCATGTTTTGCTTGTGAGATAATTTTAGTCAACGGGGTCTGTCACATACAGATCCGTAAGTATTTTGCGAATTCTATGTCTACAATGCTCTGCACGGAGCTACTCTAGCTAATTGCTCCCACTTTCAATATGTATCTAGATCGAGACTTAGAGTCATCCAGATCTGTGTCAAAACTTGCATCGACGTAACTTTTTACGACGAACCTTTTTGTCACCTCCATAATTGAGAAATATTTCCTTATTCCACTAAGGATAATTTTGACCGCTGTCCAGTGATCTACTCTTAGATCACTATTGTACTCCCTTGCTTAACACAGTGTAGGGTATACAATAGATCTGGTACACAGCATGGCATACTTTATAGAACCTATGGCTGAGGCATAGGGAATGACTTCCATTCTCTTTCTATCTTCTGCCGTGATCGGGCTTTGAGTCTTACTCAATTTCACACCTTGTAACACAGCCAAGAACTCTTTCTTTGACCGTTCCAATTTTTGAACTACTTCAAAATATTGTCAAGCTATGTACTCATTGAAAAAAACTTATCAAGCGTCTTGATCTATATCTATAGATCTTGATGCTTAATATGTAAGCAGCTTCACCGAGGTCTTTCTTTGAAAAACTTCTTTCAAAACACTCCTTTATGCTTTGCAGAATAATTCTACATTATTTCCGATCAACAATATGTCATTCACATATACTTATCAGAAATGTTGTAGTGCTCCCACTCACTTTCTTGTAAATACAGGCTTCACCGCAAATCTGTATAAAACTATATGCTTTGATCATCTCATCAAAGCGCATATTCCAACTCCGAGATGCTTGCACCAGTCCATAGATGGATCGCTGGAGCTTGCACATTTTGTTAGCACCTTTAGGATTGACAAAACCTTCTGGTTGTATCATATACAACTCTTCTTTAAGAAATCCATTAAGGAATGCGGTTTTGTTTATCCATTTGCTGGATTTCATAAAATGCGGCAATTGCTAACATGATTCGGACAGACTTAAGCATAGATACGAGTGAGAAACTCTCATCGTAGTCAACACCTTGAACTTGTCGAAAACCTTTTTGCGACAATTCTAGGTTTGTAGATAGTAACACTACTATCAGCGTCCATCTTCCTCTTGAAGATCCATTTAATCTCAATGGCTCGCCAATCATTGGGCAAGTCAATCAAAGTCCATACTTTGTTCTCATACATGGATCTCATCTCAGATTTCATGGCCTCAAGCCATTTCGCGGAATCTGGGCTCATCATCGCTTCCTCATAGTTCGTAGGCTCGTCATGGTCAAGTAACATGACCTCTAGAACAGGATTACCGTACCACTCTGGTGCGGATCTCACTCTGGTTTACCTATGAGGTTTCGGTAGTAACTTGATCTGAAGTTACATGATCATCATCATTAGCTTCCTCACTAATTCGTGTAGTAGTCACAGGAATAGATTTCTGTGATGAACTACTTTCCAATAAGGGAGCAGGTACAGTTACCTCATCAAGTTCTACTTTCCTCCCACTCACTTCTTTCAAGAGAAACTCCTTCTCTAGAAAGGATCCATTCTCAGCAACGAATATCTTGCCTTCGGATTTGTGATAGACGGTGTACCCAACATTTTCTTCTGGGTATCCTATGAAGACGCACTTCTCCGATTTGGGTTTGAGCTTATCAGGTTGAAACTTTTTCACATAAGCATTGCAACCTCAAACTTTAAGAAACGACAGCTTAGGTTTCTTGCCAAACCATAGTTCATACGGTGTCATCTCAATGGATTTAGATGGTGCCCTATTTAACGTGAATGCAGTTGTCTCTAATGCATAACCCCAAAACGATAGTGGTAGATCGGTAAGAGACATCATAGATCGCACCATATCTAATGAAGTACGGTTATGACGTTCGGACACACCATTACACTGTGGTGTTCCAGGTGGCGTGAGTAGTGAAACTATTTCACATTGTTTTAACTGAAGGCCAAACTCTTAACTCAAATATTTTGCCTCTGCGATCATATCATAGAAACTTTTATTTTCTTGTTACGATGATTCTCCACTTCACTCTGAAATTCTTTGAACTTTTCAAATGTTTCAGACTTGTGTTTCATCAAGTAGATATACCCATATCTGCTCAAATCATCTGTGAAGGTCAGAAAATAACGGTACTTGCCGTGAGCCTTAACACTCATCGGACCGCATACATCAGTATGTATTATTTTCAATAAGTCAGTTGCTCGCTGAAAGATTGTGGATGTTGCCTAGAGGGGGGGTGAATAGGCATTTTAAAATAATTACGGTTTAGGCTTGAACAAATGCGGAATAAACCTAGCGGTTAATTTGTCAAGCACAAAACCTACAACAACTAGGCTCACCTATGTGCATCAACAACTTATGCTAAGCAAGATAAACTACTAGGTGATAGCAAGATATATGACAAGAAACAATATGGCTATCACAAAGTAAAGTGCATAAGTAAAGAGCTCGGGTAAGAGATAACCGAGGCACGCGGAGACGATGATGTATCCCGAAGTTCACACCCTTGCGGATGCTAATCTCCGTTTGGAGCGGTGTGGAGGCACAATGCTCCCCAAGAAGCCACTAGGGCCATCATAATCTCCTCACGCCCTCGCACAAATGCAAGATGTCATGATTCCACTAAGGGACCCCTGAGGGCGGTCACCAAACCCGTACAAATGGCAACCCTTGGGGGCGGTCACCAAACCCGTACACTTTGGCAACCCTTGGGGGCGGTCACCGGTACCCGTCAAATTGCTCGGGGTGATCTCCACAACCTAATTGGAGACCACGACGCTTGCCCGGAGCTTTACACCACAATGATTGAGCTCCGAACACCACCAACCGTCTAGGGCGCCAAGGGACCCAAGAGGAACAAGCTCTAGGGTGCCCAAACACCCAAGAGTAATAAGCTTCTCAAACTTCACTTCCACGTATCACCGTGGAGAAATCAAACCGATGCACCAAATGCAATGGCAAGGGCACACGGAGTGCCCAAGTCCTTCTCTCCCAAATCCCACCAAAGCAACTAATGCTAGGGAGGAAAATGAGAGGAAGAATGAAATAATAACACGAAGAACTCTAAGATCTAGATCCAAGGGGTTCCCCTCACTTAGAGGAGAAAGTGATTGGTGGAGACGTGGATCTAGATCTCCTCTCGCTTTTCCCTCAAGAACTAGCAAGAATCATTGGAGGGATTGAGAGTTAGCAAGCTCGAAGAAGGTTAACAATGGGGGAAGAACACGAGCTAAAAAGGATAAGGTTCAATGGGGAAGAATACCCCCTTTTATAGGTGGGGAAAAATCCAACCGTTATGCTCACACCCCGCACCGAGCGGTACTACCGCTAGGGCGGTAGTAGCCCTTTGAAACGCAACAGCGAGGAGGCAAAAAAGCCATAAGAACCGTCGGAGCGGTAGTACCGCTTAACATCACGGTACTACCGCTAGGGGTAGCGGTACTACTACTAAGGGTAGCGGTACTACTGCTTGCGAGCGGTACTAAAAAATTACATCCGTGCCTACCACCGCTGGACTTGTGACGAGTTTTTGGTCCCGAGCGGAAGTAGCCACGGAAGTAGCCGCGGTAGTACTGCTCCAAGCGGTAGTACCGCTCCCAAGAGCGGTAGTACCTCTCCCAATGGCGGTAGTAAAAAATTACTTCTGCTCCTACCCGCGATAGTACCGCTGCAGCCTTTTCAGAACACCAAAACTACCACAACTTTTGCAAACGGACTCCGAATTCGACGAAACCAAGTTTGCTGGAAAGCTAGCGACAAGGGATAACACAATATTGATAGAAATACCAATAATAAGCAAATGAGAAAAGGCCCAAAAGAAAATGGTGAGAACCCTTCCTCAGATAAGACCGGTAAAACCTCCAACACCGAAGACATCATAGAAGACGCATGCAAACTCCGTTTTCGATGAACTCAAGCTTGTCATCAAGATGACCATAAGCTCTAAGACTCACAAAGAGAACCAAACAAGAACCAAGAAACATGATGCAAGTATGCAATGGTTTGAGCTCTCGACGAACGATACGATCAAGCTACTCACTTGAGAGCCCCCCTTGATAGTACGGATATCGATCCTATAACCCGATCTCCCAACTACCACCATGAGACCGGTAAAATAGAAAACCTATCAAGGGCAAACCTTTGCCTTGCACATGATCCACTTGAGCTAGATGATGACGATCTTGTCCTCCTCAAGATGGACCACCTTTCTTGATTGCGTTGGGTCGATGGAGACTAGATGATTGCTCCCCCATACTCCACTATGGGTGAGCCACTCTTCGGCACATATTCACAAGTACATTGACACCACAATGGATGGCAAGCTTCAAGCACTTGATCTCTTCGTGATGCTCCACTTGAACTTGCACACGGCAATCTTGATGACGATCACCACTTGATGTCATCCTTTCCATGGGTTGTATAATATCTTCCTCTTAACGCAAGCCCATGGACACGTACCTAACCCCACATAGACTCTCACATAGACCATGGGTTAGTACACAAAGTGCAATGGACAATGCTTACCATACCATGGGATAACTTGATCCCTCTCGGTACATCTTCTACGCTTTGTGAGTTGATCAACTTGATTCACTCTTGACTTAGTCTTGATCAACCTTGAATCTTTCCAACTCTCTTCGTTTGGATGATGTCTTGAAGGTAAACATGAATGATCACACAATCTTCTTCTTCAAGACATGCTTGCAATAAGCTCAACACTCACATGACCAATCTTTGGATAATTCCTTAATAGCACCTTGGTCAACCCATAAACTCCTTGAAACCAACACATGGACTTCAAGAAATGCCTATGGAAAAATCCTTCAAATATAACTCAATGCAACCATTAGTCCATAAAGAATGTCATCAATTACCAAAACCACACATGGGGGCACCGCATGTCCTTTCAATCTCCCCCATTTTGGTAATTGATGACAATCACTTTCAAGAGAGTTTATATAAGGAATTATGCATCACCATGCAATGCAACAACCAATAATGCATGCGAAGGAGATGCGTATGCTTAGGAACAAACCAAAGCCAGAAGAGACAACTCTCTAAACTTCTCCACAAAACTCTCTGAAACTTCTCCCCCATTGGCATCGATTGCCAGAATGGGCTACAAGCTTAGAAGGCCAATATAAAATGTGTTCCTCCATAAATTGTGTATTTCTCAACAAGAGAGTGGAATGCAATACACACATCCAACGGTAAATACTTGGAGGAAGACAAACTATATTAAGGCCCAAAGATTGCAAAAGGAAGATATGCCACAAAGACATAACAAAGAGAGAAACAAGCAATCAAGCAATCAAAAGATATCTATTGAAGCAAGCTATCAAAAGATACCAATTGAACCAACTAGGCCAATGATCCTACGAGCCACATGAATAAAGGATATAATGATAAGAGCAGAGCAGTGTTCTAAAGAAACTAGAGAAGCTCCCCATGATTTGTGCACATCAAGAATTTTTGTATCTGGATACAAAGTGCACAAAATAGGATCATAGCTCCCCCAAAATCAAAACTTACAACAAGTGCAAGAGAGCATATAGGAAACTAAGCCTAGTACTTGCAACAAACACATGGTTGAGCAGCAAGTAAGAGAGGCAACTTAAGAGTGGGCTCAACCAAAAAGATGTGTGTGAGCCAAGGCAATGCACTTGAGAAGACTAATGTACAGAAGAGAATTAAGCATCAATAAAGTCTTGAAAGAATGAGGCACACGGTGCAAGGCCTATCATTCCCACACACAACTAGCAAATGGGTTCACAAGCTTACTAATAAGCATATAGAGAACCTATGCTTGTGACAACTTGCGGTGAAGATAGAATATGAAAGGCTCATCAAGACGAGGGATACCAATTAAGATGGCAAAAACCTCATAAAGATAAGCATGAGGAAAATAATCTTCACCACACAAGAGTGCATCAAGATGCAACGATAGAAGACACGCACTCAAGGCAAAAGATTTCATGGAGCCACCAAAGAAATAACATAAGAAACACAAGGTGGACGTGAAAGAAAGGATATCATCTAGATATGCAACTTCTCTCAAGTGTATAAGATTCTAGGTAGACGAAATCATGATGATATATATATCTACAAAGAAGGATGTACACCCGAAATAGTTACAACACGAAGGAACAAGATATCCAAAAGGAAGTCATAATATACCAATAAGATATTTGCTTGGAAGCATAGCACATGGCTAGATATGGTCTTATAGTATATAAATGAATTCCTACCACACACCCATCAAAGACATCACAACTAGCAACATGAGATCATCGTTGAGATGCTTTGATAAAGGAAACAAGTATCACAAGATGGAATGAAAATCATGCAAAGATGCAACCTACACAAGGTTGAATGCAAGAAAATAATGCATGAAGAGATACTTGTTACCGAGATATCATTGGAAGGATGTAGTAGATACCAATTAAAGGTAGGTAGTAGTTCATTGATCATCCTAGCTTGACTCCAATTAGCACATGATGACACCACCTTCCTTGTGAGTGAGCCAATCGTCCAATGCATCTCCAATTGTTCCTGGAACAACAACACAAACAAAACGGTACCCAAACTCATTGGGACCAAAGAGTTAGAGAACCAACAATACATAGGACAAACTCCACATAAATATGTGCATATAGATATGAAAATGAATTTCACGCACATCTCATCCAATTTGAGACTTGGTGGAGTTTCCCCTATATATTGGGTCAAAGAAGGAAAGCATGCCAAAGTAACTACATGAAGTTAATATGCATGCTCAATACTTTCAAGAACCGATACCAATTGACAAAGAATTACCAAGTGAAGAAGAGATACCAAATGAATAAATCAACACTTGGAGGATATCAAATGAAAGATACATCAAGGAATGAGATATCCAATGATACACGCAAAAAGAAAGATGTCAAACTCCCAAAAGAGAGAGTGGTTCCAAACAAACCAAGTGCTCTACAAAGTTTCATGATGGCACAAAGTACCAAAAAGAAACGGTTTGCATTCCACCAACATACAATTGATAAGGATCACAAGGTGAGTGTTCTAAGAAAAATAGGATAGCCCCCCAGCATTGTGCGTTAAAGAGAATTTGCATTTGAATACAAAAAGCACAAGATGGGATCACCACTTTCACTATATCTATACAAACACTAGACAAGCTCAAGGAAATAACAAGATCCACAAGTGGTATGGAATACAATGGGAGTTGACACAATCCTAGGCACGAGATAAGGCAAATAAAAGCAAAGGCCAATGTAAAGATGATCAATAATTTCTACCACACATAAGTGAGTACTAATTGTCAAAAGACAAGAAGTATTTGGAAATGATTCCCGTTGGTAGATAGCAAGGATAACCAACATCATCTTCACACCGAACACAAGCAAAGTGCAACTTGTAGAGCTAACATGCCACCTAAGAACAAGATAATTTACAATATCAATCCTAGGTGACAATATCTCAAATGTACACATTTTCTAGGCTTGTAATATGCACATAGCATATTACTCCCCCATAATGTGATACCAATAAAAACTTAACAAGAGGCAATAAGAGAATCCAACAAGAGATAATTAATGGACTATTTAGAATTTGAATTTCTTATGAGAAGACATACCACATAGCGACTAGATAATCTTGAAATATCAATACTAGATGGTATTACTCATGTACACACATTTATAGGATAGTGAGGTGCACAAAGCACATCACTCCCCCATAATGGGATATTCCATTAATCTCTCACAAGAGCCAACTAAGATACAAACAAGATGCACAAAGGCCTAACGTATGACACACATGTACATGAAGTGCAAACCAACACACACATACTTGATTGCTCAAGATAATCAAGTTGGAAGCACAACATATACAAACACATGCAAGGAACAAAACCAAACATGCAAGGGGGTAAGTAACTTTCAAGTAAACAATTTAAGCACGAGTTACCGCAAGGAGGAACATTGGATATAAGATAGAAACTTGATACCCCAAATGACTTGGCTTGAGACAATAAGAATGATGAAGTCCCTTAATTCTTCATAATGGAGCCAAGTCTCCAAAGACCTCCAACAACACCTATTGATCAAGTATGAGCTAGTTGGTCCCCAACCAAGTTGGGTCCTAAGAGGTTAGTCACAATAGGCTTGGCTACCCAAATGGTTCTTTTCTTGACACCACTTTGAGCACCAACAAATTTGGCAAACACATTGCTAACCTTGTCCTTCCCAAGAGAATAGATATCATCAATTAGAATAGGGTTGGATAAGGTACCATTTGTGCATGAAGAAGCGACGTGACCTTTTTCACGACATAGGTAGCAACGTCTACTCTTTACTTTCTTCTCACTTGATTTCTCAACTTGAGAAGCATTAGCTTCAGTCTTCTTGGGAAGAGGCTTTTCTTCAACTTGAGGTTGAGCATGAGAATGAACTTGTGGCCTCATCCCTTGTTGCTTGTCATTAATGGCCTTCTTCTTCAAAGGGCAAGATCTAACATGATGCCCTTCAATTTTGCACTTGAAGCAAATGATCTTGGTCGAATTCTTGACTCATTTTTGGCCCGTCTTCTTGTTGCTCTTGGACTTCTTCTTCTTATTGGAGTTGAATCCAAGTCCACCTTTGTCATTGGGCGATTTTTGCACACTCAAGATATTGTTGAGTGTGGCATTCCCTTCATGACACTTTTCCAACTCTTTCTTCAAAGAAGTGACTTGGGCCTTGAGCTCTTTGATTTCCTCTACATGGTTAGTCTCAACACAAGCACTAGAGGAAGTATAAGCTTCATCTTTAGAACAACAAGGCAAGGAAAGCAATTCATCACAAGATGTACCAATGTTATGCATGGATGAATCGCGAGGACTAGCACAAGGCAATATAGCATTTTGAATAAAAGTAGTGCTAGTATCCACATGAGGCTCACTAGATGTTACCTTAGCAAGCATGGCCTCATGAGATAACTTTAGAACATTATGGGATACTAGAAGATCATCATGAGAGCTTGTGAGCTTTACATGATTTTCTTCCAACATCTCATAAATGCTAGATAGCAACTCAAGTTGAGCCTTTAGCTCAACATTCTCCTTCAATATGGATGCTTCACAAGAGATAGAGTTAGTAGCACAAGAATCATCATTACCAACAAGAGGAGAAGACAACTTGGCAAGCTCTTTTGAATATGAAGCTTTAAGTTGAGCATGAGACTCGGTGAGTTTGATGAGCTCACTCTTAATGACCCTTGAGCCATTTTCGAGGTGCTCAAAGTCCTCATGGAGTTTAGCATGCGCAACTTCAAGCTCCTCATTTTTAGTTTCAAAATCATTGGCCACCTCAAGAGCTCTATCACGAGATTCCCTCACTCTAGATAATTCTAGAGAAAAAGTCTCCTCAAGAGATTCCTTGGTGGTTTGTTCAAGTTCAAGAGCTTGAGAGAGGTCCTCAATCTCATTAGCATAATCACGCTCATGACCTTCCATTTTATCAATGGTGACCTCATGCTCCTCAAGACGAGATTCAAACTCATCAATATATTTCTTGCCTTCAATGGCAATAGACATGATTTCCATGAAGTTGGAACGAGCAAGTTTATTTTTGTGAAGAGCTTTAAAAATCATTCCCCCCTTAGTTTTTAAGGAGGCAACATTGTCGTTCTCTTCATCATTATCCTCATCATCATTAGCATCAACATCAGCATCACGAGACATATTGGAGTACAAAGTAGGAGATACCTTTGACGCCTTAGCCATGAGGCAAAAAGCAATAGATGATGATGTAGGATCCCTTGAGGCACCATTAAACACCACATCATGTTCCATGGAGTGTTGTGTTTCCTCTACATTGTTAGCACAACAACTCGAGGAAATACAAGCATTTTTATCATGGCAACAAGACATAGCAAGCATATCATCATGAGATTTAGTCAAGCAATTTGTACATGATATGCAAGGACTATCAACACAAGCATGTGAAACATTTGGAATGCTCGAAGTGCTAGAGTCCAAAGATGAAGCATCGCAACAAGAAAGTGATGAAGGATTATCAAAACTAAGCCCACTATCATCATTGCAATGAACACCACTACTCACCATGTCATTACCTTGTGGCAAACCACATGAAGGTGAAGTAGAAGAAGTTGAGAACACAACACGGCCGGAGGTGGAGGGAGAACAATCATCCCCACAAAACTTGGACACGCCATATTGATCTTGAAGCTTTGTCCACAACTCATGAGCATCCCAGAAAGGCATGAGTTGAAATATATAACTACATTGCTCAAAGCATCGAAAAGCACATTAGAAGCTTGAGCATTGAGATAAGAGTTTTTCTCATCCTCTAAAGATAATCTTTGGGGATCCTTTGGAGGAGAAAAACCCATATCTACAATTCGCTCTAAATTTGGGTCCATAACCCTAAAGAGCTTAAGCATGCGAATTACCCAAACATCAAAATTTGTGCCATCAAAACTAAGAGTGTGAGAGAATCCTAATCCCCTAGTCGCCATCTTTACTCTCTAGGCGGTTAAGCCTAACAAAGAGAGACGAGGCTCTGATCCCAATTGAAAGATCGTGGATGTCGCCTAAAGGGGGGGTGAATAGGCATTTTAAAATAATTACGATTTAGGCTTGAACAAATGCGGAATAAACCTAGCGGTTAATTTGTCAAGCACAAAACCTACAACAACTAGGCTCACCTATGTGCACCAACAACTTATGCTAAGCAAGATAAACTACTAGGTGATAGCAAGATATATGACAAGAAACAATATGGCTATCACAAAGTAAAGTGCATAAGTAAAGAGCTCGGGTAAGAGATAACCGAGGCACGCGGAGACGACATGTATCCCGAAGTTCACACCCTTGCGGATGCTAATCTCCGTTTGGAGCGGTGTGGAGGCACAATGCTCCCCAAGAAGCCACTAGGGCCACCGTAATCTCCTCACGCCCTCGCACAATGCAAGATGCCGTGATTCCACTAAGGGACCCTTGAGGGCGGTCACCGAACCCGTACAAATGGCAACCCTTGGGGGCGGTCACCGAACCCGTACACTTTGGCAACCCTTGGGGGCGGTCACCGGTACCCGTCAAATTGCTCGGGGCGATCTCCACAACCTAATTGGAGACCCCGACGCTTGCCCGGAGCTTTACACCACAATGATTGAGCTCCGAACAACACCAACCGTCTAGGGCGCCAAGGCACCCAAGAGGAACAAGCTCTAGGGTGCCCAAACACCCAAGAGTAATAAGCTTCTCAAACTTCACTTCCACGTATCACCGTGGAGAACTCAAACCGATGCACCAAATGCAATGGCAAGGGCACACGGAGTGCCCAAGTCCTTCTCTCCCAAATCCCACCAAAGCAACTAATGCTAGGGAGGAAAATGAGAGGAAGAACGAAATAAGAACACGAAGAACTCCAGGATCTAGATCCAAGCGGTTCCCCTCACTTAGAGGAGAAAGTGATTGGTGGAAACGTGGATCTAGATCTCCTCTCTCTTTTCCCTCAAGAACTAGCAAGAATCATTGGAGGGATTGAGAGTTAGCAAGCTCGAAGAAGGTCAACAATGGGGGAAGAACACGAGCTAAAAAGGATAAGGTTCAATGGGGAAGAAGACCCCCTTTTATAGGTGGGGAAAAATCCAACCGTTATGCTCACAGCCCGCACCGAGCGGTACTACCGCTCCAAGGAGCGGTACTACTGCTAGGGCGGTAGTAGCCCTTTGAAACACAACAGCGAGGAGGCAAAAAAGCCAGAAGAACCGTCAGAGCGGTAGTACCGCTTGACATCACGGTACTACCGCTAGGGGTAGCAGTACTACTGCTAAGGGTAGCGGTACTACTGCTTGCGAGCGGTACTAAAAAATTACATCCGTACCTACCACCGCTGGACTTGTGACGAGTTTTTGGTCCCGAGCGGAAGTAGCCACGGAAGTAGGCGCGGTAGTACTGCTCCAAGCGGTAGTACCGCTCCCAAGAGCGGTAGTACCGCTCCCAATGGCAGTAGTAAAAAGTTACTTCCGCTCCTACCCGCGATAGTACCGTTGCAGCCTTTTCAGAACACCAAAACTACCACAACTTCTGCAAACGGACTCCGAATTCGACGAAACCAAGTTTGCTGGAAAGCTAGCGACAAGGGCTAACACAATCTTGATAGAAATACCAATAATAAGCAAATGAGAAAAGGCCCAAAATAAAATGGTGAGAACCCTTCCTTAGATAAGACCGGTAAAACCTCCAACACCGAAGACATCATAGAAGACACATGCAAACTCCGTTTTTGATGAACTCAAGCTTGTCATCAAGATGACCATAAGCTCTAAGACTCACAAAGAGAACCAAACAAGAACCAAGAAACATGATGCAAGTATGCAATGGTTTGAGATCTCGACGAACGATATGATCAAGCTACTCACTTGAGAGCCCCCCTTGATAGTACGGATATCGATCCTATAACCCGGTCTCCCAACTACCACCATGAGACCGGTAAAATAGAAAACCTATCAAGGGCAAACCTTTGCCTTGCACATGATCCACTTGAGCTAGATGATGACGATCTTGTCCTCCTCAAGATGGACCACCTTTCTTGATTGCGTTGGGTCGATGGAGACTAGATGATTGCTCCCCCATACTCCACTATGGGTGAGCCACTCTTCGGCACATCCACAATGGATGGCAAGCTTCAAGCACTTGATCTCTTCGTGATGCTCCACTTGAACTTGCACACGGCAATCTTGATGACGATCACCACTTGATGTCATCCTTTCCATGGGTTGTATAATATCTTCCTCTTAACGCAAGCCCATGGACACGTACCTAACCCCACATAGACTCTCACATAGACCATGGGTTAGTACACAAAGTGCAATGGACAATGCTTACCATACCATGGGATAACTTGATCCCTCTCGGTACATCTTCTACGCTTTGTGAGTTGATCAACTTGATTCACTCTTGACTTAGTCTTGATCAACCTTGAATCTTTCCAACTCTCTTCGTTTGGATGATGTCTTGAAGGTAAACATGAATGATCACACAATCTTCTTCTTCAAGACATGCTTGCAATAAGCTCAACACTCACATGACCAATCTTTGGATAATTCCTTAATAGCACCTTGGTCAACCCATAAACTCCTTGAAACCAACACATGGACTTCAAGAAATGCCTATGGAAAAATCCTTCAAATATAACTCAATGCAACCATTAGTCCATAGAGAATGTCATCAATTACCAAAACCACACATGGGGGCACCGCATGTCCTTTCACTCGCTCCATTGTTCCGGAGAACGGAGTCTTAGTCATCTTGCCCATGAGGCATGGTTCGCAAGCATCAAGTGATTCATAATCAAATGATTCCAAAAGTCCATTAGCATGGAGTTTCTTCATGCGCTTTACACCAATATGACCTAAACGGTAGTGCCACAAATAAGTTGCACTATCATTATTAAATTTGCATCTTTTGGTTTCAATATTATGAATACGTGTATCACTATGATCGAGATCCAATGAACCATTTTCATTGGGTGTGTAATCATATAAGGTTTTATTCATGTAAACAGAACAACAATTTATTATCTTACTTAAATGAATAACCGTATTGCAATAAACATGATCAAAGCATATTCATGCTCAATGCAAACACGAAATAACACTTATTTAGGTTAAACACTAATCCCGAAAGTATAGGGAGTGTGCGATTGTGATCATATCAATCTTGGAACCACTTCCAACACACATAGTTACTTCACCTGTAACTAGTCTATGTTCATTCTGCAACTCCCGTTTCGAGTTACTACTCTTAGCAACTGAACCAGTATCAAATACCGAGGGGTTGCTACGAACATTAGTAAAATACACATCAATAATCTGTATATCAAATATACCTTTGTTCACTTTGCCATCCTTCTTATCCGCCAAATACTTGGGGCAGTTCCGCTTCCAGTGACCAGTCCCTTTGCAGTAGAAGCACTTAGTCTCAGGCTTAGGACCAGACTTGGGCTTCTTCACTTGAGCAGCAACTTGCTTGCCATTCTTCTTGAAGTTCCCCTTCTTCCCTTTGCCCTTTTCTTGAAACTAGTGGTCTTGTCTACCATCAACACTTGATATTTTTCTTGATTTCTACCTTCGTCGATTTCAGCATTACGAAGAGCTTGGGAATCATTTCTGTTATCCCCTGCATATCATAGTTCATCACGAAGTTCTACTAACTTGGTGATGGTGACTAGAGAATTCTGTCAATCACTATCTTATCTGGAAGATTAACTCCCACTTGATTCAAGCGATTGTAGTACCCAGACAATCTGAGCACATGCTCACTGCTTGAGCTATTCTCCTCCATCTTTTTAGCTATAGAACTTGTTGGAGACTTCATATCTCTCAACTCGGGTATTTGCTTGAAATATTAACTTCAACTCCTGGAACATCTCATATGGTCCATGACATTCAAAAAGTCTTTGAAGTCTCGATTCTAAGACGTTAAGCATGGTGCACTAAACTATCAAGTAGTCATCATATTGAGCTAGCCAAACGTTCATAACGTCTGCATCTGCTCCTGCAATAGGTCTGTCACCTAGCGGTGCATCAAAGACATAATTCTTCTGTGCAACAATGAGGATAATCCTTAGATCACGGATCCAATCCGCATCATTGCTACTAACATTTTTCAACATAATTTTTCTCTAGGAACACAAAAAACTGGGAGCAACATCGTGAGCTATTGATCTACAACATAGATATGCTAATACTACCAGGACTAAGTTCATGATAAATTAAAGTTCAATTAATCATATTACTTAAGAACTCCCACTTAGACAGACATCCCTCTAATCTTCTAAGTGATCACGTGATCCATATCAACTAAACCATGTCCGATCATCACGTGAGATGGAGTAGTTTCAATGGTGAACATCACTATGTTGATCATATCTACTATATGATTCATGCTCGACCTTTCGGTCTCCGTGTTCCGAGGCCATATCTGTTATATGCTAGGCTCATCAAGTTCAACCTGAGTATTCCGCGTGTGCAACTGTTTTGCACCCGTTGTATTTGAACGTAGAGCCTATCACACCCGATCATCACGTCGTGTCTCGGCACGAAGAACTTTCGCAATGGTGCATACTAAGGGAGAACACTTATGCCTTGATAATTTAGTGAGAGATTATCTTATAAAGCTACCGCCGAACTAAGCAAAAATATGATGTATAAAAGATAAACATCACATGCAATCAAAATATGTGACATGATATGGCCATCATCATCTTGTGCCTTTGATCTCCATCTCCAAAGCATCGTCATGATTTCCATCGTCACCGGCATGACACCATGATCTCCATCATCTTGATCTATATCAATGTGTCGTCACATGGTCGTCTCGCCAACAATTGCTCTTGCAACTATTGCTATCGCATAGCGATAAAGTAAAGCAATTATTTGGCGCTTGCATCTTATGCAATAGAGAGATAACCATAAGGCTTTTGCTAGTTGCCGATAACTTCAACAAAACATGATCATCTGATACAACAACTTATATCTTATCACGTCTTGACCATATCACATCACAACATGCCCTGCAAGACGTCCTCTACTTTGTTGTTGCAAGTTTTACGTGGCTGCTACGGTCTGAGCAAGAACTGTTCTTACCTACGCATCAAAACCACAACGATAGTTTGTCAAGTTGGTGTTGTTTTAACCTTCGCAAGGACCGGGCGTAGCCACACTCGGTTCAACTAAAGTTGGAGAAACTGACACCCGCCAGCCACCTGTGTGCAAAGCACGTCGGTAGAACCAGTCTTGCATAAGCGTACGCGTAATGTTGGTACGGGCCGCTTCATCCAACAATACCGCCGAACCAAAGTATGACATGCTGGTAAGCAGTATGACTAATATCGCCCACAACTCACTTGTGTTCTACTCGTGCACATAACATCAACGCATAAAACCTGGCTCGGATGCCACTGTTGGGGAACATAGTAATTTCAAAAAAATTCCTACGCACACGCAAGATCATGGTGATGCATAGCAACGAGAGGGGAGAGTGTTGTCTACGTACCCTCGTAGACCGAAAGCGGAAGCGTTAGCACAACGTGGTTGATGTGGTCGTACGTCTTCACGATTCGACCGATCAAGTACTGAACGCACGGCACCTTCGAGTTCTGCACACGTCCAACTCGATGACGTCCCTCGAAATCCGATCCAGCCGAGTGTTGAGGGAGAGTTTCGTCAGCACGACGGCGTGGTGATGATGATGATGTTCTACCGACGCAGGGCTTCGCCTAAGCACCGCTACGATATGATTGAGGTGGATTATGGTGGAGGGGGGCACCGCACACGGCTAAGAGATCAAGAGATCAATTATTGTGTCTATGGGGTGCCCCCTGGCCACGTATATAAAGGAGTGGAGGAGGGGAGGGGCCGGCACTCTCTATGGCGCGCCCTGGGGAGTCCTACTCCCACCGGGAGTAGGATTCCCCACTTTCCTAGTAGAACTAGGAGCCCTTCCAAGTAGTATGAGTAGGAGGGAAGGAAAGGGAAGGGAAAATGAGAAGGAAGGAAGGGGGCGCCCCCCCTCCCTAGTCCAATTCGTACCAGTCCATGGGGAGGGGTGCGGCCACCCTTTGAGGCCTTTCTCTCCTTTCCCGTATGGCCCATTAAGGCCCAATATGAATTCCCGTAACTCTCCGGTACCCCCGAAAATATTTGAATCACTCGGAACCTTTCCGATGTCCGAATATAGTCGTACAATATATCGATCTTTATGTCTCGACCATTTTGAGACTCCTCATCATGTCCCCGATCTCATCCGGGACTCCGAACTCCTTCGGTACATCAAAACACATAAACTCATAATATAACCGTCATCGAACTTTAAGCGTGCGGACCCTACGGGTTCAAGAACTATGTAGACATGACTGAGACACGTCTCCGGTCAATAACCAATAGCGGAACCTGGATGCTCATATTGGCTCCCACATATTCTACGAAGATCTTTATCGGTCTGACCGCATATCAACATACGTTGTTCCCTTTGTCATCGGTATGTTACTTGCCCGAGATTCGATCGTCGGTATCTCAATACCTAGTTCAATCTCGTTACCGGCAAGTCTCTTTACTCGTTCCGTAATACATCATCCCGCAACTAACTCATTAGTTGCAATGCTTGCAAGGCTTAAGTGATGTGCATTACCGAGAGGGCCCAGAGATACCTCTCCGACAATCGGAGTGACAAATCCTAATCTCGAAATACGCCAACCCAACATGTACCTTCAGAGACACCTGTAGAGCACATTTATAATCACCCAGTTACGTTGTGACGTTTGGTAGCACACAAAGTGTTCCTACGGTAAATGGGAGTTGCATAATCTCATAGTCATAGGAACATGTATAAGTCATGAAGAAAGCAATAACAACATACTAAACGATCAAGTGCTATGCTAATGGAATGGGTCAAGTCAATCACATCATTCTCTAATGATGTGACCCCGTTAATCAAATGACAACACATGTCTATGGCTAGGAAACTTAACCATCTTTGATTCAACGAGCTAGTCAAGTAGAGGCATACTAGTGACACTCTGTTTGTCTATGTATTCACACATGTATTTTGTTTCTAGTTAATACAATTCTAACATGAATAATAAACATTTATCATGAAATAAGGAAATAAATAATAACTTTATTATTGCCTCTAGGGCATATTTCCTTTAGAGGGGAATAGAGGTAGATAAGCATAGGGGTAGTTCATACTAGTTCATAGAAGTTCATAGGAGTTCATACATGCAAGATCGGAATGCATAAGGTAGATTTCGGGATTGGGGGATAGAGGAATAGGGGGAAAGGGGGTACACAACGGACTCCGGCTGACCGCGGCGGCCGTCACCGGCGTGCGGAGCGGCTGGTCGAGCCGCTGGCCTTCTTCTTCTTCATCGCTGTGCCGGCCGGCGGGTCGTCCTCATCGTCCTCGGCGGAGTCGAGGTTGATCTACTAGGTTGGAAGGACTGGCTCCGGCGCCCTAGCTGGCATGTGCACCGCCTCTTCTTCCTCCTCCTTAGGCTCCCCGCCGATGACCGCCGGCGGCGCGATAGCCGTCTCCCAGTACACTGCGGCACGGTGGTCATTAGGAGCCCAGTAGGTCTTGTACTTGCACCACTTCTTCCTATGTTTAGGGTCATCGGAGACAGCCTGATTCATGGCCCAGCGAATGATGTCAACTTCCATCACGCCCTTCGCTGGGTCAGGAATCAGCGTCTTCAGCTCTTCTTTAGTGGCCTTCATGACCACGGCATTTGATTCGTTCTGCATGTCAGCCATGGAGCCGAAGTTCGAGCACACCTCCATGGTGTTCTCGAACTTGGTCCGGTCACCAGCCGTCCACCCGAGGAAGAAGGCCCTCCAGCCGATACCCCAAGGGAAAGGGTTGGCATTGGAGCTGGAGCTAGAGCTCATGGCGATGGGGAGGAGGAAGGTTGACCGTGAGAGAAGAGAGGGGGTGGGTAAATAGTGGTGGGCAGGGCGAGTAAATATAGGGGGATGGAGAGGAGGAGAAGAGTGACAGTCATGCCGTTTTAACTACAAGCTCTTGAATTAGCCATGAACTCTGTGCAATGCCTGACTCCATGACTTGTGTGCAGATCGAGGACACGAAGGTGCTCCTGACCATTGACAGCAAGGGCAAGCAGCCCCTTCACCCAATGCCCGACGAGGTTGAGCTGCCGCCCACCACCGAGGACGACCTGAAGATGCCTGAGGGTGGCGACGACGAGGGCATGGAGGAGCCCCCAGCAACAAGTGCCGCAACTACGGCCACTACCATCAGGAGGATGGCCCAACTCACTTCTGCAAGGTCATCCTTGCACCGAAGCTTGAGTGCATCCCCATGCCCCTGGACTTCACCAAGCACTTCGTCGAGATGTCGACGGAGTTCAAGCTCAGGAACAACACCGGCTGCTCCTGGAAGGTGACGGTCAAGCTGATGAACGGCAGGGTGACCCTGGATCAGGGTTGGGCCACCTATGCAGTCGTTCATCAGATCAAGATCGGCTACATGGTGACGTTCAAGCTCCTCACTCCCGACACCCTCAAGGTCATCATCTTCGACGACGATGGCATTGAGGTCGTCAACAAGTGCGGGAAGCACGACGACGCCTTCGCCGCCAAGGAGTAGGGTCGGGCCACCTCTTTCGAGCGTACTATCGAATTATGCTAGTTGATGGTTTATGCGTTGAACTGTTATATCTGTGGTACTGCTTATATCTGAATTATGCTAGTTGATGCTCTGTTTATAGTCTGTTGTGCTTATGATGTGTGCTGCCGAAGTGTGGTGGTAACCTCACCAACTAGCCAAAGAGGTTACCACACATCAGGCCTTGCATACAACCAAACACCATGCCTTGGGTTTGTGGACTAACATGCAGGCAACCAAACTGTAACACCCCGGATGTAATTTACCTTATTTGTACTCCAACTCTTGCCGTTTCCGGCACTAAGTTATTTTATTTCCTCGTTGTCGGGTTTTGTCTCCGTGTGTTTTTGTCTTTGTCATGCATCTCATATCATGTCATCATGTGCAATGCATTTGCATACGTGTTCGTCTCATGCATCCAAGCATTTTCCCCGTTGTCCGTTTTGCATTCCGGCGCTCCTATGTCCTCCGGTGTCCCTTTCTACCTCTTTTCATGTGCGGATGTTAAACATTTTCAGATTGGACCAAGACTTGTCATGCGGCCTTGGTTTACTACCGGTAGACCGCCTGTCAAGTTTCGTGCCATTTGGACTTCGTTTGATACTCAACGGTTAACCGAGGGACCGAAAAGGCCTCGTGTGTGTTGCAGCCCAACACCTCTCCAAAGTGTCCCAAAACCCACCTAAACCTCCTCCATCATCTAGATCATTCGATCACGATCGCGTGGCCAAAAACCGCACCTCATTTGGAGTTTCCTAGCTCCCTCTACCTCTATAAATAGATCACCCTAAAACTTTCGGATCTTCCCCTACCCTAACCCTAATTTTCGCTCCTCCGTGCACCGGATGTGTCCGGCCCACGCCGAACAACGTCCGCCGCCACCGCCAGCCAATCAGGGGCCGACACCTGTCCTGCCGCACGCCCACTTCGCCGCGCCGCCGCCCCGCCCGCTCAGCCCGCGGGAGGCCCCCACGGCCCGTTGCTACAGCGCCGCCCGACGCCGCTCCGCCGCCTGCCGGCGTCGCTCCGCCTCGCCACCGCAGATCCGGCCGCCGGAACCCGCACGCGGCGAACTCCTCCACCGGCGCCGCTCCGTCTCCAGCGACCGAGCCCGCCGCCGCCTGCCATCGCCGCGTCGGCGCCGCCTCCTCGCCGACCTCACCGCCATCTTCCTCTCCCTCTCCGGCCACAGGAGCCAGGTCCGGCGACGACCTCCTCTGTCCAGCCAAGCTCCGGCGACGATGAACTCCGGCGACCCCGATCCGCTACAGTGTCGATCCCGATCCAGATCTAAAATCCTCGGTTGACTTTTTCTCCCCGAAACCTTAACTTTTCGCATACTTTGACATGTCATAACTTCCTCATCGTAGCTCCGATTCGTGCGTGTAGCATATCAAAATGTTCGCCTCGACAAGTACATCATTTCATCTCATTGCATCATTTTCATTTGAGCTCATCTTGATGCCTGTAATGCTGTTGGAAGAGGGCTATGTGATGTTAGTTTCAGATCTGTTTCAGCAAATGCACTTTTGTCATTTTTGCCATGATTAATGTGTGCATGCTATGATCCTAAGCTCTACGTGTGTTTTGAAATATGCCATGACATCTTTACAGGGGTGTATGCCATGTATTTTTTATGATCTTTGTGGTGACTAGCACATGCATGCAAAGTAGCTTACTCAATGATGCTGATTTCAGGGACTTAGAATTTCACCAAGTCCTTGTCCTGTTATTGTTTTTATGCCATATGTTCATGTTGTTTCCTAGTGATCCTTGCATCTTTTGGGCATGATCAGTAAGGATGTTTTGTAGATATTGTGGTGCTCTATGCATCCGTGTCTTTGTTTGAAATTATGGAGCACCCTAACTTGAGTCAATCGAGCTCTACTTTTGCTATAAAGTGTTCCTGGCAGATTGTTAACATGTTTTGCAATTTTGCCGAGCTTGTTGTTGTTGATTCCGTGCATGCTATGTTGTTGTTCTTGCCATGTCTAGCTTCTATGCCATGTCTACTTGCTGTGTGTACGCTTATATTATCATGCCATGCTTTGTAGTGAGTGCATCGAGCTCGTAAACATGCCTACTTGTTAACTGTTTTGCATGCTCCAGTTTTTCACTAAGTCTGAATCTGTTTATGTTTTTGCTATGTTCACATGCTTGCAATTGTATTTTCTGATCCCTTTTGGCTCATGGTCACTAAGGGACTTTTGTTATATGCTTTGAGTAGCTTCATGCCATGCCTTAATTTGCCATGATATGTTCCTGTAACTTGTAGTTATCATGCTCTAAACATTGCTTCCTGATGATAAATTCCTGACTTGTTAATTTCACAAAGTTTGAAACCTGTTATCTTTTGCACTTTTGCCATGCTTGTTTGAACCTGTTAATGAGTGAATTAGCTGTAGCTCAGTGTTCATATTTTGTCAAGCATCATGAGTGGATCCCTGCCATATATTTTGTTGTCATGTTGGAGTGTTGTAGCTTGTTGTTCTTGATGCATTTAGGCGGTCTCATGCTAATTATCGCAGACTGGTGCCATATTTGTTTTGCTTGCCATTTCCAAACCGTGCATCCGATTTCGGTGATCTTTATATCGATTTCAACCGAAATCAACTCCTCTTTCCAGTGGCACTCTTGGATTTCCAAGTTGAGGCCAGGTTCATTCATTTCTTTCCAAATCTTGCATATGCATCACATACCGCATCCCGCATATCATACCATGTTTGCATCATGTTGCTTGAGCATTGCACATGGTTGATTGTGTTCCTTTTGCTTGTTGTTCTTGCTTTGGGTAGAGCCGGGAGACGAGTACGTGATCGAGGAGCTCGTTGAGTATGCTTACGAGGATAAAGGCAACTCTGAGAACTTTGCAGGCAAGATGACCATACCCTCAAAATCACTTCTATCTTTGCTTGCTAGATGCTCGCTCTTTTGCTATGCCTATGCTATGATACCTACCACTTGCTTCTCATGCCCCCCATATTGCCATGTCAAACCTCTAACCCACCATGTCCTAGCAAACCGTTGTTTGGCTATGTTACCGCTTTGCTCAGCCCCTCTTATAGCGTTGCTAGTTGCAGGTGAAGATTGGAGATCGTTCCTTGTTGGACCTTGTTTATTGTTGGGATATCACCATATTATCTTGTTTATCCTAATGCACCTATATACTTGGTAAAGGGTGGAAGGCTCGGCCTTATGCCTGGTGTTTTGTTCCACTCTTGCCGCCCTAGTTTCCGTCATATCGGTGTTATGTTCCCGGATTTTGCGTTCCTTACACGGTTGGGTTATAATGGGGACCCCTTGACAGTTCGCCTTGAATAAAACTCCTCCAGCAATGCCCAACCTTGGTTTTACCATTTGCCACCTAGCCTCTTTTCCCCTTGGGTTTCCGGAGCCCAAGGGTCATCTTTATTTAAACCCCCCCAGGCCAGTGCTCCTCTGAGTGTTGGTCCAAACTGAGCTGCCTGCGGGGCCACCTCGGGGAAACTTGAGGGTTGGTTTTACTCGTAGCTAGTATCATCTGAGTGTGCCCTGAGAACGAGATATGTGCAGCTCCTATCGGGATTTGTCGGCACATTCGGGCGGTGTTGCTGACTTGTTTTACCATTGTCGACGATGTCTTGTAACCGGGATGCCGAGTCTGATCGGATTGTCTTGGGAGAAGGAATATCCTTCGTTGACCATGAGAGCTTGTGATGGGCTAAGTTGGGACACCCCTGCAGGGATTTGAACTTTCGAAAGCCGTGCCCACGGTTATGGGCAGACGGGAATTTGTTAATGTCCGGTTGTAGAAGACTTGAACTTAACTTAATTAAAATGAATCAACTGAGTGTGTAACCGTGATGGTCTCTTCTCGGTGGAGTCCGGGAAGTGAACACGGTGTTGGAGTAATGTTTGACGTAGGTTGTTCTAGGATCACTTCTTGATCATAGTTCATCGACCGTGCCTTTGCTTTCTCTTCTCGCTCTCCTTTGTGTATGTTAGCCACCATACATGCTAGTCGCTTGCTGCAGCTCCACATCATACCTTTTACCCTACCTATAAGCTTAAATAGTCTTGATCGCGAGGGTGTGAGATTGCTGAGTCCCCATGACTCACAGATTCCTTCCAAAACCAGATGCAGGGACCGATGATGCCATTCCAGGTGATTCGACAGAGCTCAAGTGGGAGTTCGATGAGGACTGAGGACATTACTACGTGTCTTTCCCAGATGATCAGTAGTGGTGCCCAGTTGGGGCGATCGGGGACTATGTTGCATTTGGGGTTTATCTTCATTTTGGTTCTGTAGTCGGACCTTGAGTGTATTTGGATGAATGTAATGCTATTTATGTATTTGTGTGACGTGGCGAGTGTAAGCCAACTATGTTACTCTATTTCCCTCATTGTATTACATGGGTTGTTTGCGAAGATTACCTCACTTGTGACATTGCTTTCAATGCGGTTATGCCTCTAAGTCGTGCTTCGACACCTAGGAGATATAGCCGCATCGAGGGCGTTACAAGTTGGTAATCAGATCCTTCCCCGACCTTAGGAGCCCCCTGCTTGATCGAATTGTTGGCGTTGTTGAGTCTAGAAAAATGTTTTGAGTCATTTAGGAATTATATATATCAGAGAGTAGGACTTCGTTTTACTCCTCAGTCCCTTTGTCGCTCTGCTGAGACATCCTGACATAGAGTTTTGACTCTTCTCTTCTCAAATTTCACTAAAAAAAATTAGGATCACGCGGGTATCTTGGAATCGTTCCGATGGTTTTGTGACGAGAACATTGTTCTTGGTGCCTCCTGACATTTAGGGGTTGTGGCAGTGTCCCGGGGAGTTGAGCTCCGAGGTGTTGTCGTCACAATTTTATCGTTGATTTCTGGAATACCTGAGTTTTGCTGACATCAAAAATCTCTTTTATGCAGTTGTTGGTGAGATAACCTCGATGCCACCCAGTACTGGGGCGCGAGTTTGGGAGTATTGCCATAACTCGTATAACAGATGCTTTTCGAAGGTTGAGGTAGATGATTTCCGAATGTTTCTTGGTTATGTGTTGAAGGATGGATACAGCTGGATGTAGGATTTGCTAGCTTTGGGTGAGATATTATGCTTCCCCTGTATCCCCAACACCTGATTGCATAACCGGAAAGGTTCGGGAGTTTCATAGGTGGGAATTCTTGTAGCTCTAGTATTTCTTCCACGGATATTTGGTTTGCGATTGGGTAATCCTCACCAAGTATATGTTCTTGTCCGTACCTTGTTGTTTTATTCTTCTACCTCTATCTAAGTGGCTTCACAATTTATGGAAATGTGACCGTTTCAATTGGAATGCATTCGTTCATTTTGTTCGGATGTGAAGACTTTATGTTGCAATTTCAATCCGTTTGGTTCAGCTTAAATATTTGTCTGTCAAGATGCTAATGGATGTCACCCTCTTCAGGATGGCTCCTCCAACACGCACGACTCCGAATCCTGATCCGCCACCACCACCTCCACCTCCGGAAGCATGGCAAGCTGTGATGGCCGCTACCAATGCAAACACGCAGATGCTTTTGCAAATCTTGCAAGAGCACAACCAAGGGAATCATGGCCAGGGCAACAATCAAAATCAGTTTGCTACACTAAACCAGTTCCTCGCTAATCAGCCAAAGACCTTCAGCAACTGTGTTGAGGCAACAAATGCTGATGATTGGCTCATGGATATCTGCAAGCATTTCAAGTGCAGCAACGTCAGGCCTGAGGACTTTTTCAAGTTTGCCTCGTTCCAACTCAAAGACCAAGCTGTAGAATGGTTTCAGCAATACAAAGATTCCAGAGGAGGCCGTGTGATTACCTGGGATGAATTCCGTCAAGACTTCAAAGCTCATCGCATTCCTCAGAGTGTTGTTGAGAGCAAGCGTGATGAATTCCGCAACCTGAAGCAAGGCACTTTGTCTGTTTACCAGTACAACATCATGTTTCAGAAGCTCGCCCGTTTCGCTAAGCAAGACGTCCCTGACGAGAAGAGCATGATATACCAGTTCAAAGGTGGCCTCAGAGAAGAACTCCAACTAGCTCTCGTCCTTTTTGAGCCGAAGAAGTACGATGAGTTTTACAACATGGCAATGAAGCAAGAGGCTGCCCAACTGAAGTGCGATGCTTCCAAGAAGCGAGTCAGAGATGTGACTTCTTCTTCCTCAACTCAAGTGGTGCCTAAGCAGCAAAAGTATTGGCTGCCTCCTCCTCCGTTCTGTCGGCCTTATCAGCAGAAGAGCAAAGGTGGCAGTGGATCTTCCCACCCACCCAACCCAGGCTTTCAGAACAAGACTTCGTCTCAAGCTCCAAGATCAAGTGCTCCGTATCACTGTCCGCTTTCAGAGGTCACGTGCAACAAGTGCCAACAGAAGGGTCACTATGCCAAAAAAATGCTTCAATCAGAGGCGTCTTCTTCCCCCTCCTCCTGTGAGATCTGCCAGTACCGCAGTGGTCCAGCATAACCCCAAGCATGCCAAGGTCAACATGATGAATGCAGCTTAGGCAGAGGACTCGTCAGATGTCATCATGGGTAACATTCCTGTTAATGATATTCCAGCAAAAGTTCTTTTTGACTCTGGTGCATCGCATTCTTTCATGTCATTCCCATTTGCATCGGAGAACAATTTTGGCACTAAGGCATTGCCTAAAGCATTGCAAGTTGTTTCTCCGGCTAAGCGTCTGAGTTCTAGCATGATGGTCCCGGATATTTCTATCATGATGGGTGATTTTAAGTTTCTGGCTTCTCCAATGGTCCTTGGTAACTCGGATATCGATCTTATTCTTGGAATGGACTGGCTTTCTAAGCACAAGGCTCAGCTTGATTGTGCGGCCAGACAGATTCAATTGACACATTCGTCTGAGGATGTAATCGTCTTTGCCGCTCGTGATAATACCATCCGTCTCTTTTCCCTCAATGAGAAGGGCGAGCTGGATGCCATCTCGCAAATTCCAGTCGTTTGCGAATATCAAGATGTCTTTCCAGAAGAGCTTCCAGGAATGCCTCCGCACCGGCCAGTTTAATTCGTCATCGATCTTGAGCCTGGCACGGAACCTATTTGCAAACGTCCTTACAAGCTTGGACCTGAAGAGTTGAAGGAGCTGAAGAAACAACTCGATGAACAAGAGTGTATGGGTCTCATCCGACCTAGTTCTTCTCCGTCGGGTTATGGAGTTCTTTTTGTGAAGAAGAAGGATGGAACGGAACAACTCTGTGTCGACTACTGTCCATTGAACAAGAAGACCATAAAGAACAAGTACCCACTTCCCAACAGCAATGAGCTGTTTAAACAACTCAAAGGTGCTCAAGTATTCTCCAAGCTTGATCTCCATATGGGCTATCACCAGATTCGCATTCGTGAAGAGGATATCCCCAAGACATCATTCAGAACAAGCTTTGGTTCATATGAATACACTGTCATGTCTTTCGGCCTTGTCAACGCTCCAACTTTCTCTCGCATGATGAACTTCATCTTCAACGCCTACACAAATGACTTCATCTTGGTCTACCTCGATGACATTTTGGTCTTTTCCAAGAACAAGGAGGACCATGCCAAGCACTTGCGTTTGGTGCTGGATAAGCTCAGAGAACATCAGTTCTATGCGAAGTTTTCTAAGTGCGAGTTTTGGCTCGATGAGGTTCTCTACCTTGGGCATATCATTCCTGCCAAGGGCATAGCGGTTAATCCTGAGAAGGTGTCTGCAATTGTGAATTGGGAACCACCTCAGAATGTGAAGCAACTCCGCAGGTTCCTTAGGCTCGCAAGCTATTTGAAGGAAATATGCCCAAGAGGCAATAATAAAGTTATTATTTATTTCCTTATATCATGATAAATGTTTATTATTCATGCTAGAATTGTATTAACCGGAAACATAATACTTGTGTGAATACATAGACAAACCAAACATCATTAGTATGCCTCTACTTGACTAGCTCGTTAATCGAAGATGGTTATGTTTCCTAACCATAGACATGTGTTGTCATTTGATTAATGGGATCACATCATTAGGAGAATGATGTGATTGACATGACCCATTCCATTAGCTTAGCACCCGATCGTTTAGTATGTTGCTATTGCTTTCTTCATGACTTATACATGTTCCTATGACTATGAGATTATGCAACTCCCGTTTGCCGGAGGAACACTTTGTGTGCTACCAAACGTCACAACGTAACTGGGTGATTATAAAGGAGCTCTACAGGTGTCTCCAAAGGTAAATGTTGGGTTGGCGTATTTCGAGATTAGGATTTGTCACTCCGATTGTCGGAGAGGTATCTCTGGGCCCTCTCGGTAATGCACATCACATAAGCCTTGCAAGCATTGCAACTAATGGGTTAGTTGTGAGATGATGTATTACGAAACGAGTAAAGAGACTTGCCCATAACGAGATTGAACTAGGTATTGAGATACCGACGATCGAATCTCGGGCAAGTAACATACCGATGACAAAGGGAACAACGTATGCTGTTATGCGGTCTGACCGATAAAGGTCTTCATAGAATATGTAGGAGCCAATATGAGCATCCAGGTTCCGCTATTGGTTATTGACCGGAGACGTGTCTCGGTCATGTCTACATTGTTCTCGAACCCGTAGGGTCCGCACGCTTAAGGTTTCGATGACAGTTATACTACGAGTTTATGCATTTTGATGTACCGAAGTTTGTTCGGAGTCCCGGATGTGATCACGGACATGACGAGGAGTCTCGAAATGGTCGAGACATAAAGATTGATATATTGGAAGCCTATATTTGGATATCGGAAGTGTTCCGGGTGAAATCGGGATTTTACCGGAGTACCGGGAGGTTACTTGAACCCCTCGGGAGGTATATGGGCCTTAGTGGGCTTTAGTGGAAGAGAGGAGAGGTGGCCAGGGCTGGGCCACGCGCCCCTCCCCCCTAGTCCAAATAGGACAAGGAGAGGGGGGCGACGCCCCCCCCCCTTCCTTCTCTCTCTCCTCTTTCCCCCTCCCGAATCCTATTCCAACTAGGAAAGGGGGGGAATCCTACTCCCGGTGGGAGTAGGACTCCTCCTGGCGTGCCCTCCTCCTGGCCGGCCGCACCCCCCCTTGATCCTTTATATACGGGGGCAGGGGGCACCCCTAGACACACAAGTTGATCTTCGTGATCGTTCTCTTAGCCGTGTGCGGTGCCCCCTTCCACCATAATCCTCGATAATATTGTAGTGGTGCTTAGGCGATGCCCTGCGACGGTAGAACAACAAGATCGTCACCACGCCATCGTGCTGACGGAACTCTTCCCTGACACTTTGCTGGATCGGAGTCCGGGGATCGTCATCGAGCTGAACGTGTGCTAGAACTCGGAGGTGTCGTAGTTTCGGTGCTTGATCGGTCGGGCCGTGAAGACGTACGACTACATCAACCGCATTGTGCTAACGCTTCCGCTGTCGGTCTACAAGGGTACATAGATCACACTCTCCCCTCTCATTGCTATGCATCACCATGATCTTGCGTGTGCGTAGGAAATTTTTTGAAATTACTACATTCCCCAACAGTGGCATCCGAGCCTAGGTTTTATGTGTTGATGTTATATGCACGAGTAGAACACAAGTGAGTTGTAGGCGATATAAGTCATACTGCTTACCAGCATGTCATACTTTGGTTCAGCGGTATTGTTGGACGAAGCGGCCCGGACCAACATTACGCGTACGCTTACGCGAGACCGGTTCTCCTGACGTGCTTTGCACAAAGGTGGCTAGCGGGTGTCACTTTCTCCAACTTTAGTTGAACCGAGTGTGGCTATGCCCGGTCCTTGCGAAGGTTAAAACAGCACAAACTTGACAAACTATCATTGTGGTTTTGATGCGTAGGTAAGATTGGTTCTTGCTTAAGCCCGTAGCAGCCACGTAAAACTTGCAACAACAAAGTAGAGGACGTCTAACTTGTTTTTGCAGGGCATGTTGTGATGTGATATGGTCAAAACATGATGCTAAATTTTATTGTATGAGATGATCATGTTTTGTAACCAAGTTATCGGCAACTGGCAGGAGCCATATGGTTGTCACTTTATTGTATGCAATGCAATCGCGCTGTAATGCTTTACTTTATCACTAAGCGGTAGCGATAGTCGTGGAAGCATAAGATTGGCGAGACGACAACGATGCTACGATGGTGATCAAGGTGTCGCGCCGGTGACGATGGTGATCACGACGGTGCTTCGAAGATGGAGATCACAAGCACAAGATGATGATGGCCATATCATATCACTAATATTGATTGCATGTGATGTTTATCTTTTATGCATCTTATCTTGCTTTGATTGACGGTAGCATTTTAAGATGATCTCTCACTAATTATCAAGAAGTGTTCTCCCTGAGTATGCACCATTGCGAAAGTTCTTCGTGCTGAGACACCACGTGATGATCGGGTGTGATAGGCTCTACATTCAAATACAACGAGTGCAAAACAGTTGCACACACGGAATACTCAGGTTATACTTGACGAGCCAAGCATATACAGATATGGCCTCGGAACACGGAGACCGAAAGGTCGAGCATGAATCATATAGTAGATATGATCAACATAGTGATGTTCACCAATGAAACTACTCCATCTCACGTGATGATCGGACATGGTTTAGTTGATTTGGATCACGTGATCACTTAGAGGATTAGAGGGATGTCTATCTAAGTGGGAGTTCTTAAGTAATATGATTAAATTGAACTTAAATTTATCATGAACTTAGTCCTGGTAGTATTTTGCAAATCATGTTGTAGATCAATAGCTCGCGTTGTTGCTTCCCTGTGTTTATTTTGATATGTTCCTAGAGAAAAATGTGTTGAAAGATGTTAGTAGCAATGATGCGGATTGGATCCGTGATCTGAGGTTTATCCTCATTGCTGCACAGAAGAATTATGTACTTGATGCACCGCTAGGTGACAGACCTATTGCAAGAGCAGATGCAGACGTTATGAACGTTTGGCTAGCTCAATATGATGACTACTTGATAGTTTAGTGCACCATGCTTAAACGGCTTAGAATCGGGACTTCAAAGATGTTTTGAACGTCATGGACCATATGAGATGTTCCAGGAGTTGAAGTTAATATTTCAAGCAAATACCCAAGTTGAGAGATATGAAGTCTCCAACAAGTTCTATAGCTAAAAGATGGAGGAGAATCGCTCAAGCAGTGAGCATGTGCTCAGATTGTCTGGGTACTACAATCGCTTGAATCAAGTGGGAGTTAATCTTCCAGATAAAATAGTGATTGACAGAATTCTCTAGTCACCATCACCAAGTTAGTAGAACTTCATGATGAACTATAATATGCAAGGGATAACGGAAACGATTCCCAAGCTCTTCGTAATGCTAAAATTAACGAAGGTAGAAATCGAGAAAAACATCAAGTGTTGATGGTAGACAAAACCACTAGTTTCAAGAAAAGGGCAGAGGGAAGAAGGGGAACTTCAAGAAGAACAGCAAGCAAGTTGCTGCTCAAGTGAAGAAGCCCAAGTCTGGTCCTAAGCCTGAGACTAAGTGCTTCTACTACAAAGGGACTGGTCACTGGAAGCAGAACTACCCCAAGTGATTGGCGGATAAGGAGGATGGCAAAGTGAACATAAGTATATTTGATATACATGTTATTGATGTGTACTTTACTAGTGTTTATAGCAACCCCTCAGTATTTGATACTAGTTCAATTGCTAAGATTAGTAACTCAAAACGGGAGTTGCAGAATAAACAGAGACTAGTTAAGGGTGAAGTGACGATGTGTGTTGGAAGTGGTTCCAAGATTGATATGATCATCATCTCACACTCCCTATAATTTCGAGATTAGTGTTGAACCTAAATAAGTGTTATTTGGTGTTTGCGTTGAGCATGAATATGATTTGATCATGTTTATTGTAATACGGTTATTCAATTAAGTAAGAGAATAAATTGTTGTTCTGTTTACATGAATAAAACCTTATATGGTTACACACCCAATGAAAATAGTTCGTTGGATCTCGATCGTAGTGATACACATAATCATAATATTGAAACCAAAAGATGCAAAGTTAATAATGATAGTGCAACTTATTTGTGGCACTGCCGTTTAGGTCATATTGGTGTAAAGCGCATGAAGAAACTCCATGCTGATGGGCTTTTGGAATCACTTGATTATGAATCAGTTGATGCTTGCGAACCATGCCTCATGGGCAAGATGACTAAGACTCTGTTCTTCGGAACAATGGAGCAAGCAACAGATTTGTTGGAAATCATACATACTGATGTATGTGGTCCAATGAATATTGAGGCTCGCGACAGGTATCATTATTTTCTGATCTTCACAGATGATTTGAGCAGATATGAGTATATCTACTTGATGAAACATAAGTCTGAAACATTTGAAAAGTTCAAAGAATTTCAGAGTGAAGTGAAAAATCATCGTAACAAGAAAATAAAGTTTCTACGATCTGATCGTAGAGAAGAGTATTTGAGTTACAAGTTTGGCCTTCAATTAAAAACAATGTGAAATAGTTTCATTACTCACGCCACCTGGAACACCACAATGTAATGGTGTGTCCGAACGTCATAACCGTACTTCATTAGATATGGTGCGATCTATGATGTCTCTTACCGATCTACCACTATCGTTTTGGGGTTATGCATTAGAGACAACTGCATTCACGTTAAATAGGGCACCATCTAAATCCATTGAGATGACACCGTATGAACTATGGTTTGGCAAGAAACCTAAGCTGTCGTTTCTTAAAGTTTGAGGTTGCAATGCTTATGTGAAAAAGTTTCAACCTGATAAGCTCAAACCCAAATCGGAGAAGTGCGTCTTCATAGGATACCCAGAAGAAAATGTTGGGTACACCGTCTATCACAAATCCGAAGGCAAGATATTCGTTGCTGAGAATGGATCCTTTCTAGAGAAGGAGTTTCTCTTGAAAGAAGTGAGTGGGAGGAAAGTAGAACTTGATGAGGTAACTGTACCTGCTCCCTTATTGGAAAGTAGTTCATCACAGAAATCTATTCCTGTGACTACTACACGAATTAGTGAGGAAGCTAATGATGATGATCATGTAACTTCAGATCAAGTTACTACCGAAACCTCATAGGTAAACCAGAGTGAGATCCGCACCAGAGTGGTACGGTAATCCTGTTCTAGAGGTCATGTTACTTGACCATGACGAGCCTACGAACTATGAGGAAGCGATGATGAGCCCAGATTCCGCGAAATGGCTTGAGGCCATGAAATCTGAGATGAGATCCATGTATGAGAACAAAGTATGGACTTTGATTGACTTGCCCAATGATTGGCGAGCCATTGAGATTAAATGGATCTTCAAGAGGAAGATGGACGCTGATAGTAGTGTTACTATCTACAAACCTAGAATTGTCGCAAAAAGGTTTTCGACAAGTTCAAGGTGTTGACTACGATGAGAGTTTCTCACTCGTATCTATGCTTAAGTCTGTCCGAATCATGTTAGCAATTGCCGCATTTTATGAAATCCAGCAAATGGATAAACAAAACCGCATTCCTTAATGGATTTCTTAAAGAAGAGTTGTATATGATACAACCAGAAGGTTTTGTCAATCCTAAAGGTGCTAACAAAATGTGCAAGCTCCAGCGATCCATCTATGGACTGGTGCAAGCATCTCGGAGTTGGAATATGCGCTTTGATGAGATGATCAAAGCATATAGTTTTATACAGATTTGCGGTGAAGCCTGTATTTACAAGAAAGTGAGTGGGAGCACTACAACATTTCTGATAAGTATATGTGAATGACATATTGTTGATCGGAAATAATGTAGAATTATTCTGCAAAGCATAAAGGAGTGTTTTGAAAGAAGTTTTTCAAAGAAAGACCTCGGTGAAGCTGCTTATATATTGGGCATCAAGATCTATAGATATAGATCAAGACGCTTGATAAGTTTTTTTCAATGAGTACATAGCTTGACAATATTTTGAAGTAGTTCAAAAATTGGAACGGTCAAAGAAAGAGTTCTTGGCTGTGTTACAAGGTGTGAAATTGAGTAAGACTCAAAGCCCGATCACGGCAGAAGATAGAAAGAGAATGGAAGTCATTCCCTATGCCTCAGCCATAGGTTCTATAAAGTATGCCATGCTGTGTACCAGATCTATTGTATACCCTACACTGTGTTAAGCAAGGGAGTACAATAGTGATCTAAGAGTAGATCACTGGACAGCGGTCAAAATTATCCTTAGTGGAATAAGGAAATATTTCTCAATTATGGAGGTGACAAAAAGGTTCGTCGTAAAAAGTTACGTCGATGCAAGTTTTGACACAGATCTGGATGACTCTAAGTCTCGATCTAGATACATATTGAAAGTGGGAGCAATTAGCTAGAGTAGCTCCGTGCAGAGCATTGTAGACATAGAATTCGCAAAATACTTACGGATCTGTATGTGACAGACCCGTTGACTAAAATTATCTCACAAGCAAAACATGATCACACCTTAGTACTCTTTGGGTGTTAATCACATAAACGATGTGAACTAGATTACTGACTCTAGTAAACCCTTTGGGTATAGGTCACATGACAATGTGAACTATGGGTGTTAATCACATGGTGATGTGAACTATTAGTGTTGAATCACATGGCGATGTGAACTAGATTATTGACTCTAGTGCAAGTGGGAGACTGAAGGAAATATGCCCTAGAGGCAATAATAAAGTTATTATTTATTTCCTTATATCATGATAAATGTTTATTATTCATGCTAGAATTGTATTAACCGGAAACATAATACTTGTGTGAATACATAGACAAACCAAACGTCAGTAGTATGCCTCTACTTGACTAGCTCGTTAATCGAAGATGGTTATGTTTCCTAACCATAGACATGTGTTGTCATTTGATTAATGGGATCACATCATTAGGAGAATGATGTGATTGACATGACCCATTCCATTATCTTAGCACCCGATCGTTTAGTATGTTGCTATTGCTTTCTTCATGACTTATACATGTTCCTATGACTATGAGATTATGCAACTCCCGTTCGCCAGAGGAACACTTTGTGTGCTACCAAAAGTCACAACGTAACTGGGTGATTATAAAGGAGCTCTACAGGTGTCTCCAAAGGTAAATGTTGGGTTGGCGTATTTCGAGATTAGGATTAGTCACTCCGATTGTCGGAGAGGTATCTTTGGGCCCTCTCGGTAATGCACATCACATAAGCCTTGCAAGCATTGCAACTAATGAGTTAGTTGCAAGATGATGTATTACGAAACGAGTAAAGAGACTTGCCCGTAACGAGATTGAACTAGGTATTGAGATACCAACGATCGAATCTCGGGCAAGTAACATACCGATGACAAAGGGAACAACATATGTTGTTATGCGGTCTGACCGATAAAGATCTTCGTAGAATATGTAGGAGCCAATATGAGCATCCAGTTTCCGCTATTGGTTATTGACCGGAGACGTGTCTCGGTCATGTCTACATTGTTCTCGAACCCGTAGGGTCCGCACGCTTAAGGTTTCGATGATAGTTATATTATGAGTTTATGCATTTTGATGTACCGAAGTTTGTTCGGAGTCCCGGATGTGATCACGAACATGACGAGGAGTCTCGAAATGGTCGAGACATAAAGATTGATATATTGGAAGCCTATATTTGGATATTGGAAGTGTTCTGGGTGAAATCGGGATTTTACCGGAGTACCGGGAGGTTACCGGAACCCCCCGGGAGGTATATGGGCCTTAGTGGGCTTTAGTGGAAGAGAGGAGAGGTGGCCAGGGCTGGGCCGCGCGCCCCTCCCCCCTAGTCCGAATAGGACAAGGAGAGGGGGGCGGCGCCCCCCCCCCTTCCTTCTCTCTCTCCTCTTTCCCCCTCCCGAATCCTATTCCAACTAGGAAAGGGGGGGAATCCTACTCCCGGTGGGAGTAGGACTCCTCCTGGCGCGCCCTCCTCCTGGCCGACCGCACCCCCCCCCCTTGATCCTTTATATACGGGGCAGGGGGCACCCCTAGACACACAAGTTGATCTTCGTGATCGTTCTCTTAGCCGTGTGCGGTGCCCCCTTCCACCATAATCCTCGATAATATTGTAGCGGTGCTTAGGCGAAGCCCTGCGACGGTAGAACATCAAGATCGTCACCACGCCGTCGTGCTGACGGAACTCTTCCCCGACACTTTGCTGGATCGGAGTCCGGGGATCGTCATCGAGCTGAACGTGTGCTAGAACTCGGAGGTGCCATAGTTTCGGTGCTTGATCGGTCGGGCCGTGAAGACGTACGACTACATCAACCGCGTTGTGCTTACGCTTCCGCTGTCGGTCTACAAGGGTACGTAGATCACACTCTCCCCTCTCGTTGCTATGCATCACCATGATCTTGCGTGTGCGTAGGAATTTTTTTGAAATTACTATGTTCCCCAACACTATTATCGAAGGTTCGTTGAGAACTTTTCAAAGATCGCGAAGCCTCTTTCCAACCTTCTCCAGAAGCACGTGAAGTACATCTAGTCTCCTGAATGTGACATCACTTTCAACACCCTGAAAGAGAAATTAGTCACTGCTTCAGTTCTGACTCCTCCTGATGAATCCAAACCGTTCGAGGTCTTCTATGATGCTTCCCTTCAAGGTCTTGGTGCAGTGTTGATGCAAGAGAAGAAAGTTGTGGCTTATACCTCTCGCCAGTTGAAGCCCAACGAAAAGAACTACCCCACTCATGACCTCGAGTTGGCGGCAGTTGTTCATGCTCTTTTAACTTGGAGACATCTCTTATTGGGACGAAAAGTGGACATCTTCACTGATCATAAGAGTCTCAAGTACATCTTCACTCAGCCTAATCTCAACCTCAGGCAGACTCGTTGGGTCGAAATGATTCAAGATTATAATCCGAGTATCGAATATACTCCAGGAAAGGCCAATGTAATTGCTGACGCATTGAGCAGGAAGGCTTACTGCAACAGTCTGATTCTCAAGCCTTACCAACCCGAGCTTTGTGAAGCTTTCCGCAAACTCAATCTTCAAGTTGTCCCTCAAGGTTTCCTCGCCAACCTCCAAGTCTCTCCTACTTTGGAAGATCAGATTTGCGAGGCTCAACTTCTTGACGATGTGGTGAAGAAAGTGAAAATTGGGATTGCTAAGAGTCAACCCAAGTATAAGTGCTATCGTCTTGATGACAAGGATACTCTATTCTTCGAGGATCGCATTGTTGTGCCTAAAGGTGACCTTCATAAAGTCATTATGAACGAGGCTCACAATTCACTCCTCTCTATTCACCCTGGAAGTACAAAGATGTACCATGACCTCAAGCAGTCGTATTGGTGGACTCGAATGAAGCGCGAGATTGCTCAGTTCGTGAATGAATGTGATGTCTGCAGAAGAGTGAAGGCAGAACACCAACGACCAGCTGGTCTCCTCCAACCTCTTGCCATTCCAGAATGGAAGTTTGACCACATTGAGATGGACTTCATGACTGGATTTCCAAAGTCCAAGCGTGGCAATGATGCTATCTTCGTTGTCATCGACAAACTCACTAAAGTGGCTCATTTTCTTCCTATCAAAGAATCTATCACAGCAGCTCAGTTGGAAGAGCTATATACCTCCAGGATTGTCTCTCTGCACGGCATTCCACGGTTGATATCTTCAGATCGTGGCAGCATCTTTACCTCCAAGTTTTGGGATTCTTTTCAGAAGGCCATGGGCACCAACATTCGCTTCAGCACAGCTTTTCATCCTCAAACCAGTGGCCAAGTCGACCGAGTAAATCAGATTCTTGAAGATATGCTCAGGGCTTGTGTCATATCTTTCGGTATGAAGTGCGAAGATTGTCTTCCATATGCTGAGTTCTCTTACAACAACAGCTTCCAAGCGAGTTCAGCAAGGCCCCATTCGAGATTCTCTATGGCAGGAAGTGTCATACTCCTCTTAACTGGTCAGAGAGAGGTGAACGTCAACTTCTTGGAAATGACTTGATCACAGAGGTAGAAGAAATGTGCAAATTCATTCGTGATAATCTCAAAGTCGCACAATCGCGCCAGAAGAGTTACTATGATAGCAAGCATCGTGACTTGGCTTTCGAGATCGGAGACCATGTCTACCTCCGCGTCTCTCCAATGAAAGGTACTCGTCGCTTCGGTATCAAAGGGAAGCTTGCCCCTAGATACGTGGGTCCTTTCAAGATCATCAGCAAGAGAGGCGATCTCGCCTATCAACTTGAGCTTCCCTCCAACTTGGCAAACGTGCACGACGTGTTTCACGTGTCTCAACTCCGCAAGTGCTTCAAGACTCCTGACCGCACTGTCAACTTCGAAGACATTGATCTCCAAGAAGACATGTCTTATCGTGAGCACCCAGTTGCTATTCTTGAAGAAACTGAGCGCAAGACTCGCAACAAGTCTATCAAATTCCTCAAAGTCAAGTGGTCACATCATTCCGACCGTGAAGCCACCTGGGAACGCGAGGATCACCTCCGTTCTGAGTACCCAGAGTTTTCCCAGTCCTAGATCTCGGGACGGGATCCTTTCGTAGTGGTGGAGTGTTGTAACACCCCGGATGTAATTTACCTTATTTGTACTCCAACTCTTGCCGTTTCCGACACTAAGTTATTTTATTTCCTCGTTGTCGGGTTTTGTCTCTGTGTGTTTTTGTCTTTGTCATGCATCTCATATCATGTCATCATGTGCATTGCATTTGCATACGTGTTTGTCTCATGCATCCGAGCATTTTCCCCGTTGTCCGTTTTGCATTCCGGCGCTCCTATGTCCTCCGGTGTCCCTTTCTACCTCTTTTCGTGTGCGGGTGTTAAACGTTTTCAGATTGGACCGAGACTTGTCATGCGGCCTTGGTTTACTACCGGTAGACCGCCTGTCAAGTTTCGTGCCATTTGGACTTCGTTTGATACTCCAACGGTTAACCGAGGGACCAAAAAGGCCTCGTGTGTGTTGCAGCCCAACACCTCTTCAAAGTGGCCCAAAACCCACCTAAACATCCTCCATCATCTAGATCGTTCGATCACGATCGCGTGGCCGAAAACCGCACCTCATTCGGAGTTTCCTAGCTCCCTCTACCTCTATAAATAGATCACCCCAAAAATTTCGGATCTTCCCCTACCCTAACCCTAATTTTCACTCCTCCGCGCACCGGACGTGTCCGGCCCGCGCCGGACAATGTCCGCCGCCACCGCCAGCCAATCAGGGGCCGACACCTGTCCCGCCGCGCGCCCGCTTCGCCACGCCGCCGCCCGGCCCGCTCAGCCCGCGGGAGGCCCCCGCGGCCCGTTGCTACAGCGCCGCCCGACGCCGCTTCGTTCCCGACGCCGCTCCGCCGCCTGTCGGCGTCGCTCCGCCTCGCCGCCGCAGATCCGGCCGCCGGAACCCGCCCGCGGCGAACTCCTCCACCGGCGCCGCTCCGTCTCCGGCGACCGAGCCCGCCGCCGCTTGCCATCGCCGCGTCGGTGCCGCCTCCTCGCCGACCTCGCCGCAAACTTCCTCTCCCTCTCCGGCCACTGGAGCCAGGTCCGGCGACGACCTCCTCCGGCCGGCCAAGCTCCAGCGACGACGAACTCCGGCGACCCCGATCCGCTACAGTGTCGATCCCGATCCAGATCTAAAATCCTCGGTTGACATTTTCTCCCCGAAACCTTAACTTTTTGCAAATTTGACATGTCATAACTTCCTCATCATAGCTCCGATTCGTGCGTGTAGCATATCAAAATGTTCGTCTCGACGAGTACATCATTTCATCTCATTGCATCAGTTTCATTTGAGCTCATCTTGATGCCTGTAATGCTGTTGGAAGAGGACTATGTGATGTTAGTTTCAGATCTGTTTCAGCAAATGCACTTTTGTCATTTTTGCCATGATTAATGTGTGCATGTTATGATCCTGAGCTCTACGTGTGTTTTGAAATATGTCATGCCATCTTTACAGGGGTGTATGCCATATATTTTTTGTGATCTTTGTGGTGACTAGCACAAGCATGCAAAGTAGCTTACTCAATGATGCTGATTTCAGGGACTTAGAATTTCACTAAGTCCTTATCCTGTTATTGTTTTTATGTCATATGTTCATGTTGTTTCCTAGTGATCCTTGCATCTTTTGGGCATGATCGGTAAGGATGTTTTGTAGATATTGTGGTGCTCTATCCATCCATATCTTTGTTTGCAATTATGGAGCACCCTAGCTTGAGTCAATCGAGCTCTACTTTTGCTATAAAATGTTCCTGGCAGATTGTTAACATGTTTTGCAATTTTGCCGAACTTGTTGTTGTTGATTCCGTGCATGCTATGTTGTTGTTCTTGCCATGTCTAGCTTCTATGCCATGTCTACTTGCTGTGTGTATGCTTATATTATCATGCCATGCTTTGTAGTGAGTGCATCGAGCTTAAACATGCCTACTTGTTAACTGTTTTGCATGCTCCAGTTTTTCACTAAGTCTGAATCTGTTTATGTTTTTGCTATGTTCACATGCTTGCAATTGTATTTTTTGATCCTTTTTGGCTCATGGTCACTAAGGGACTTTTGTTATATGCTTTGAGTAGCTTCATGCCATGCCTTGCTTTGCCATGATATGTTTCTGTAACTTGTAGTTATCGTGCTCTAAACATTGCTTCGTGATAATAAATTCCTGACTTGTTAATTTCACTAAGTCTGAAACCTGTTATCTTTTGCACTTTTGCCATGCTTGTTTGAACCTGTTAATGAGTGAATTAGCCGTAGCTCAGTGTTCATCTTTTGTCAATCATCATGAGTGGATCCCTTCCATGTATTTGGTTGTCATGTTGGAGTGTTGTAGCTTATTGTTCTTGATGCATTTAGGCGGTCTCGTGCTAATTATCGCAGACCGGTACCATATTTGTTTTGCTTGTCATTTCCAAACCGTGCATCCGATTCCGGTGATCTTTATATTGATTTCAACCGAAATCAACTCCTCTTTCCAGTGGCACTCTTGGATTTCCATGTTGAGGCCAGATTCATTCATTCCTTTCTAAATATTGCATATGCATCACATACCGCATCCCCGCATATCATACCATGTTTGCATCATGTTGCTTGAGCATTGCACGTGGTTGATTGTGTTCCTTTTGCTTGTTGTTCTTGTTTTGGGTAGAGCCGGGAGACGAGTACGTGATCGAGGAGCCTGTTGAGTGCACTTACGAGGATCTAAGGCAACTCTAAGAACTTTGCAGGCAAGATGATCATACCCTCGAAGTCACTTCTATCTTTTGCTTGCTAGATGCTCGCTCTTTTGCTATGCCTATGCTACGATACCTACCACTTGCTTATCATGCCTCCCAATATTGCCATGTCAAACCTCTAACCCACCATGTCCTAGCAAACCGTTGATTGGCTATGTTACCGCTTTGCGCCCCTCTTATAGCGTTGCTAGTTGTAGGTGAAGATTGGAGATCGTTCCTTGTTGGAACTTGTTTATTGTTGGGATATCACCATATTATCTTGTTTATCTTAATGCACATATATACTTGGTAAAGGGTGGAAGGCTCGGCCTTATGCCTGGTGTTTTGTTCCACTCTTGCCGCCCTAGTTTCCGTCATATCTGTGTTATGTTCCCGGATTTTGTGTTCCTTACACGGTTGGGTTATAATGGGGACCCCTTGACAGTTCGCCTTGAATAAAACTCCTCCAGCAATGCCCAACCTTAGTTTTACCATTTGCCACCTAGCCTTTTTTCCCTTGGGTTTCTAGAGCCCAAGGGTCATCTTTATTTAACCCCCCCTGGGGCCAGTGCTCCTCTGAGTGTTGGTCCAAACTGAGCTGCCTGCGGGCCCACCTCGGGGAAACTTGAGGGTTGGTTTTACTCGTAGCTAGTCTCATCTGAGTGTGCCCTGAGAACGAGATATGTGCAGCTCCTATCAGGATTTGTCGGCACATTCAGGCGGTGTTGCTGGACTTGTTTTACCATTGTCGAGGATGTCTTGTAACCGGGATGCCGAGTCTGATCGGATTGTCTTGGGAGAAGGAATATCCTTCGTTGAGCGTGAGAGCTTGTGATGGGCTAAGTTGGGACACTCCTGCAGGGATTTGAACTTTTGAAAGTCATGCCCGCGGTTATGGGTAGATGGAAATTTGTTAATGTCCGGTTCTAGAAGACTTGAACTTAACTTAATTAAAATGAATCAACTGAGTGTGTAACCGTGATGGTCTCTTCTCGGTGGAGTCCGGGAAGTGAACACGGTGTTGGAGTAATGTTTGACGTAGGTTGTTCTAGGATCACTTCTTGATCATAGTTCATCGACCGTGCCTTTGCTTTCGCTTCTCGCTCTCCTTTGCGTATGTTAGCCACCATACATGCTAGTCGCTTGCTGCAGCTCCACATCATATTTTTTACCCTACCTATAAGCTTAAATAGTCTTGATCGCGAGGGTGTGAGATTGTTGAGTCCCCATGACTCACAGATTCCTTCCAAAATCAAATGCAGGGACCGATGATGCCATTCCAGGTGATTCGACAAAGCTCAAGTGGGATTTCGATGAGGACTCGGGACGTTACTACGTGTCTTTCCCAGATGATCAGTAGTGGTGTCCAGTTGGGGCGATCGGGGACTATGTTGCATTTGGGGTTTATCTTCATTTTGGTCCCGTAGTCGGACCTTGAGTGTATTTGGATGAATGTAATGCTATTTATGTATTTGTGTGACGTGGCGAGTGTAAGCCAACTATGTTACTCTATTTCCCTCATTGTATTACATGGGTTGTTTGCGAAGATTACCTCACTTGCGACATTGCTTTTAATGCGGTTATGCCTCTAAGTCGTGCTTCGACACGTAGGAGATATAGCCGCATCGAGGGTGTTACACAAAAACCAGGCAGTGTGGTTCAGCCCATGCAGGTAAGAGGGCATGCAGGCAACCAAACAACATGCATATGGTGCATTTGAAGTTGCATTTGCATAGCCAGGCTGAGTAGAGAAGTGTATGCGATGCAGGCACTGTTGCACACGGCAACCAAACATGCCCTATAAAGCCTAATTTGGATGTAAAACAGGTGATAGCGGTTGGGGCTTGGTACTTAGAGCAACTCCAATGGGGCGACCCATTTCGTCTGCGGCCGTCTGTTTGGGTCGGCACGGACAAAAAAGCCGGCCCAACGCGCCGACCCAAACGGACGCGTGTCCGCTTTCGTCCGCCTGCCGATCCATTCCTGATCCATTTTTGAGCCTGATTTGCGTCGGCGCGGATACAAGACGGACGCGCGCTCGTCCTTTTTTCTCACCGGGCCCGCTGGTCGGTGGCACATTGGATTCACACCATCGCTCGCCTGCTACGTCGCCGACCATTTTTTCAGATAAAAATGGATACATAGATAATTCTAGCATACACAGATAAAAAGAAAAGACCACCACTCGTCGATTTCTGACTCCGACTCGGTAATGTCCTTCTCCGATGTCTGAATGTAGGCGCCAGCATACGCCTCGTCTTCAAAGTCCAAACCCGTTGTTTCTCGTAGCTTCAGTTTCAATTGAGCTGCCTGCTTCCGCGAACGCTTGTCCTCCCGATAGGCGGCTCGCTCCCTCCTCCTCGCGTCCCTCTCCGATCTTAATTGCTTGTAGAACTGGCGCTCGTCGATGATGTCCTGCGGGAAGCCTCCGCGCCACACCATCAAGGCTTCCACGTCCTTCTCTACGATGGCGAGGCGACGCTGCCGCCTCTGGTGGACACGATGATTCTCGTCGGTGAAAAGCCGCGGGAGAGGCGCCAGATCCTGCACCCGCTGGCTCGACACGTTGGCAAAATTCATGCCCCGACGAGGCCTCAGGAGGCGCCACGCCGCCGCGTCGTGCGCACGGGCCGCCTCCTCTGCGATGTCGAAGGTGCCGAGGACGAGACGTTTCTCGCGAAACCAGATCTCAGCGGAGAAGGCGCCGGAGCGGCGCTCGCGGACTCCGCGAAAATCCGAAGCGCGCAGGCGGCGGATCGACATGGTGGCGCAGAGGTGGCGAGAGTGGGCGGCCGACAGAGTGTGGAGGGAGCGCCTTCTTTATAGCGAGCGCCGGCCGCGGCGCGCGCGCGAACCTTTCCCGCGCGCTAGGCCGCTTTCCCCCGCGCGCGCGAACCTTTCCCGCGCGCTGGAGCGCCAAAATCAGGACGACAGCATGATGTTAAACGCGCGCGGTCATGAAAATAGGTCGGCCCGTTGGGCGCACTGCCGACCCAAAACTAAAAGAGGACGGACGGAGGGCGGGCGGCCGATCCAAACGGATAAAAAGCGGACAAAAACGTCGTTCGTTTGGGTCGGCCTGTTAGAGTTGCACCGTGAGCTCACCCATGATGGATCACCGTCACCTCCCTCGAGATGGCCTATTTCGGTCCTGGCAATTGCAAATAATTTTCATTAAGCCAACTTAAAAATCCATGGTGTACAGGAACATAAATGAAGCAAACCGAAACCCAAGTTTGTGAAGCTAAGACTAGTCACAGTGGGTAGTAACTTAGAGTAGTAACATGCGTATGTTACTACTTTATGCTACTACCTCCACAGTAGGTAGTAACATATATGTTGTGTCATGCATCACTTCATTTATTAGGTTATAGACTCATCTTTCCTTAATATGTGTGATGTTACAGTAACTAGCTATGTTATCACATTCCTCTTTTTCTTCATTAATTACAAGCCACATCATCTATTTTGCTTAGATAAGTGTAATGTTACCATTTATGTTACTCCCACTGTGGATAGTCTAAACGTGGATGCCTCTTATCATATGGATGTGTGTGCAGGAGCCATTGCAGCTGTTCTTAGAGACAGTAATATAATTTTTTGGTGGCATAATGTCGGTTTATATCTTACACAGCATATGTTGATTTTTTGACTGCATTAGCTCAATCAGACTCACTTGAGATAAGTATGCAAAGTGGAATAGCAACCAAACGCGCGTCGTCAGCCACACGGGCCCGGCTTCTGTTCGTGTGGGGAGAGCTTCCAGCGTCTCGTGATGGGGGCACAAGACGAGGGTAGCCGGCGGCCGCCGCCGCCAGGGCCCGCCCCTGGCCAGTCCGCGGCAACCGCGGGCACGGCGCCGCCGCCCATCACCCCAGCCCAGTTCCTCTCCTGGAAGCAGCGGAAGGTCGATCTGCCTCTTTTCTTTCCCTATCTAAGAAGTTCCTTTACCAGTCCCCATCGATTTTTGACTGAGCTTTCCTGTGATTTCTTCTCCGTCCAGCGGCTAGCTAAGTGCGCTGTGATCTCATGGTGGTTTCCCTTGGCTAGACCATGGAAATCACTCGTGATTTGTGGGCTTCTCTCTGGATGCACGCCCGTATGTGCGATTATGTGCCTTCTGTTCGTTTGGGTGCCATGTGTAGTATGTTTTAGAATTGGAATAATGGTTTGTGAGTTCTGTGTTTGATTGCCGTCAGCAGGGCTTGTACACTACACGAACAGGGGAGAATAAAGATAACGAATACAATCACATCATGAATCGCCCATGTGAGAGGCATCTCGTATGATGCAAGCGGCTTTATGTAGGGTTTCGATGACCTATTCTCTGTCAGTTGGAGATAGTTACTCCATTTAATCCCAAATATAAGTAGTTTTAGATTCCAAAGGTGCCGTCAATATAAATTCCTTTAAAAATATAAATGTAGACCATTGGCCAACATAGACAATAAAATTTTGATACCACTAGATCCATAATCAAATATAAATTATTTTTTGCGAATCAATCAAATATAAATTACTAATACGTAATTTATTGTATTCGATGGAATTGACAATTGATGGTCAAAATGTCACATTGAAAACAATGTCAATGTCCCAACTACCTTGCATTTGGGATCATGAGTATATGTGCAACTACCTACTGAGCACTGTGTCTACTTATTTCAGATGCAACACTGTGAATGGCCGCAGCCAGAGTGATGATACACCTATTTTATTTAAGCACTATGTCAGCACATTACTTTGCTAAACGTCTCTCCAAGAACATGATTGTACATGCCCTTAGATGATAATACTTTTCTTCATCATCTCGAATAGACTTACTTGAGTGGTTAACTGCAACTTTGTGAACTTTTTAGTGTCTATGGACAACGGATATCAGATTCTTGTGGGTAATATGTTTCCCTTTTCTTGTATATGTTCTAGGCTATTTGTCGGACGAATGATGCCACACTTTTTTTATTCTGGTCCCTGGGAGCCTCCTGAGATACACATGCTGTTTTTGTTAAATTCTAGATTACCTCTTACCTTGTCCATGGTCTGGGTAATTGCCATGGATGTGTTGTGTTTCTGCCTTTGAATTGTTTATCTTTTTAATTCTTAGAGAGCACCTGTTCTCTAATTGTGTGGTTGTACAGGTCCAGTTTTCATGCATAGTTTACTCATAAAGTTACACCTGCTATTCAGGATAGGCAGAACTGCATTGCTTGAGCATTTTATTTTGCTTTCAATGTTCTGCAATCTGGTTATTAAGAGAGGTTAGAGAGTTTCAATATTTATAATCTGTTCTTGGAGAGATAATTCAACCTTTTGTTCTTTATATCGTTTTTTTTGCAAAACGCAACCTGTAATGATTGGTTCCTTTTTGTTTTTATGTTGGTGGAAACTTTGAGCTTATTTTGGATGTTGCTTGCTCAATAAAAACAAGCTGCGCTTTTATATACTTTTGTCCTATTTGAAAATGAGATTTAGTAACGCAAACTGTGTCTTATAGAAGTTTGATAGTTGCATGCTATTCCAAATGCCAAAGATCATGCAAAACGGTTGTTGCTAGAATCTAAATGACGTGTGATGTGTGGTTACCATAGTTTCACCTTATTGTTTTTGGTTATAACTATTGCTGCATAACTCTTTAAAAGAATGTGCCGTGAATATTTTTGATCATTACATGTGGGTATTCATGTGAAATTAAAATAATGACATTGTTGAACATAAGCCAACATTTGTGTTCTCCTTTGTTATTACCAGATCAATTCTGACTTTCTGAGTTCCCTTTCTGGACACGTGCTCTTTGGATAACAAAGCACATGTTGCAATCTGACTGAATAACATGGGAGGGCCCATGTGTGATGTTAAGTCATGATAGTCTGATTTATATCTTGAAAACAGGATGGTCTGTCTAATCCATCTTTATAAATGGTCGGCTGTTACAGTAAATTGTGTTTTGGACTGTCACTAAGCTATTTTGCATGCTGCAATTTGCTCAAAACATCAAGCTGTGAGCCTGGGATTTATATGGAATCTGTATACTTGGTTATTTTTTGTTTTCTGATTTCAATGGCAAGAACTGTTTCCTTTTGTGTCCTGAATAAGACTAACATTGATCTAATAACATCTTTGTTTGGTCTGAACTTCAGGATGCAGAAGAAGCTGCAGAGAAAGCTGAAGCAGCTCAGAAGCGAGCCGCGGATATAGCTTCAGGTGCAGTGCAAATGAATGGCCGAGAGCTGTTCCAGCATGAACCCTGGGTGTTTGACAACAACATTTACTGAGACGACCAAATCCTGCAGAAACACAGAGCATATGTGTATGCCATGTTCACTGTCAGAATCCCACACCATAAGAGTTTGTACAAGCCATTTGAGCTCTGTTTTATGGAACCCGTACATTGTTTTGCTACTGATAAATGGGAACAAAGACAGTTCTCTACAATTTTTTTTCGTACTTTTCACATTTCAGAGCATCCAGATTTCGTGGAATGCTGAATATAGTGCATCATCCCGTTATAGCTCTTTCTCTCCCTGTTTAAGGGCTTGCGGCTATGATTACTTTCTCGGTGCCTCGATATAACTGCATATGGTAGCTGTTGGCAGTAAAAAGAATAATCATTACTACAAATTACTCTTATTTCCCTTTTCCTAGTACCAAACAGCCAGTTAGCATATAACACTATTAGTTTGTTTGAAAAAAACTTGGTGAAAGAGGGGTGTTTGTATTGCAGCTTCATCGAGCCAAATGGTCCTGCGATCATCGTCATCCGAGCAATTCAAAAACACCACAATGGTTCACTGAAGAAGTATTTATGATGGGACAAAGATATCTGGAAGTGCTTACTGACTAGTGAATTTGAGATACTGGAAGTGGTTGGTCACAAATGAGCGAGAGATATTGGAAGATGATGTACTACGTGTTTGCTTTTCAGAAAAAACATGTTTCTTAAAGGGCCCATGTGCTTGGAAACTTGTTACATGCGAGATTTGCCAGAATTCAACGTGTGCAAAGCCACCTGGTACCATCTCTTTTCCCTCCATTGTACTTGGAACATTACACTGGTCGATTTGATGGGCAAGGCCACTGGGCACACCTATTTATATCTGCATACTCTATGTATTTGCCAGAATCCAACGTGTGGAAAGCCACCTGGTACCATCTCTTTTTCCTCCATGTAGTGAAGCAAACAAAGCTGTAGACTGTAGTTTTCTTAGCTTATGTTTCCATCTCTATTCACCAAAGCAATTCTGGTTTGGTTGTGCCTTAGGGATGGGCAGCATAGGGGAAAACAGTTCATCAACTTCTGGAAAGAACTCCACCGAAAGCTGCTGAACCCGTACAATGTGTCCTGATGATACTAAGGCTAGACTCTGTTTCTGGAACGATAAACAAAGGTTCAAAATCTGTACAGGAAAGGGAAAGACTACTACAGTACAATAAACTTGTGCGTCTGGAAGAAAATGCTTTAAGTTCAGAATCAAAGTCTCTTGGTCTCCGAAAGAAAATCACACAAGCGATGCTCCTGCGCTATGGAGGATTCGACAAATGTTTTTCTATTCAACATAAAGTTGTTCACTGTTGTCTGTGATACATTTTTCACTGTCATTCTTTGTGCGACCAACATACCATAGCGCTCTCAAAACATGGCCAGTTTTCAGTGGTCTTGTTTTCCAAATCTCTTAAGTGAACTCAAATTTGACAAGTTAGGTACAATCAGTTTCTGATTAAATGTTAGCGTTGATCCTGCTATACATCGTTCTTTCCATGTTTAAGGGCTTGTGGGTATGGTATATGATTGTGATGGCATGAGTGGATGTTCGTTAGGGATGCCTCACTTGTAAGTTGTAACATAGAGTAGATGCAATATTTGTTTTTTTAGAAGAATAATTGATTCTTGAAACATCTATTTGTATTGTGATGTGATTCTCTCACTTGTAGTTATGACTTCAAGTGAATAAACAATTGCAATTTTTTTGGCACTCCATAACAAGCTTTGCACAAAATTGTGAAATGGGAGGTTAGGCACAAAGAAGAATGAGCAATGCTATACGGACAACAGTGTACAGACAATTTGTGGAGGACGTGTCACCGGAGCCTTTCATCGTGTCCGCTGTGTACAGGAGGACCATTGGATCGGTTGTCGTTCAAGAATTGTCCCGTGAATTGTCGTCCGCAAAGGAGTTCCGAAGAAGAATAGTGCTCTGCTCGGCTGCTAAGTTGTGCATTTTGACTTAACTACGATAGGAAATCAGTGGACTTGTTGCCTTTCAATTCCAGGGTGAAGGGATTTGGACAGTTAGGCCACATGAAAACTGAATTGTTTTTTGGGAGACAAAATGAAATCTATTGGAGTTTGTTAATAGTATTCAGATGTTAAAACACAAATGCGCCCCATGGCGCTGCACAAAAACGAGGTAACGACCCTCAAGAAAAATCCTTCATTATACTCTTCTTTCCCCTTTCCTTGTGTCAAAGTCAGTTTGTTTGGAGAGAAAACATTTGCAGCTTCCTCGAGCCAAATGTTTCTGCATCATCGTAATTCAAGCAGTTTGAACTCCTAATCAACAAGTACTACATGTGGTCTGTGAGCGAGAGATACTGGATGTGCTTAGTGACCAGTGAACAAGAGATACTGGAAGCTAATGTACCTCAAACTTTTCATAGGAACATTGTTTTTTCAAGGAGCCACATGTGCTTGGCAACTTGTTATGAGATTTTAAGATTCTGGTGTGTGCAAAACCACTCGGTAGGAGTATCTATCCACTTAAACTACTTTCTTCTACCACCATTGTACTTGGAACATAAAACGGTTGATGCAATAAGTAAGGCCAAACCTACTTCAAGGTATATACTTCAGGGCAGAGGGACCTGATTAGTGGCCTCTGCCCTGAATTTCTCCCTGGTGGGGTCATCTGCCTCCAATATGCAGATGACACCATCCTCTTCTTGGAGGACAATCTAGATAAGGCCAGTAACATGAAAACTATCCTTCAATGCTTTGAACAAGTGTCAGGCATGAGGATCAATTATAGTAAAAGTGAGCTCATTACCTTAGGAACGGATGCAGATAGATCTGCTAATTTTGCTGACACTTTTAGCTGTGTTATAGGGAAGCTCCCTATAAAATACTTAGGAGTCCCTCTCCACTATGATAAGCTGAGGAGAGAGGACGTCCAGCCTATTATAGATAAGATCCTTAAGAGGATGGCTGGCTGGAGAGGGAAACTCCTATCTTATGCTGCTAGGCTTACTCTTATTAAAGCCTGCCTCTCTAGTATACCTGTTTACCTTCTCTCCTTCTTCAAATTCCCTAAATGGGCGCTTGACTTGATTAACACTCAGTTAGCTCATTGCCTTTGGAATGATTTCGAGGGGAATAGGAAACTGCACCTGGCCAACTGGCACCTAGTGTGTATGAAAAAAGAGCATGGGGGTTTGGGGGTGCCCAACCTCAGGGATGTAAACCTATGTCTCTTGGGGAACTGGGTCAAAAGGTATATTATGGATGAAGGCAAGATCTGGAGGAACATAGTTGACAAGAAGTATATCAAGAACTCCCCAAACATCTTTGCTAGTAAAACTCCTAACCCTTCAAAGTTCTGGTAAGGAGTGCTCTGGGCTTGTAAAGCCCTGAAATTTGGATATAGATGGCAGGTAGGTGATGGGAAGAAAATCAATTTCTGGGAAGATACATGGTTTGGTACCTCCCCCTTTCTGTCCAATTCTGGCCTCTTTACACTATCTGTGATCAACATTGTGTTACCCTCTCTGATGTATGGGATGGTAACACCATTAAACTGACCTTTAGGAGGACTTTTACTGATAAAATGCTAGATTCCTGGATGTGCATTGAGCAGATCCTTCGTAGTGTCTCTTATAATGGGGATGATGATGCGCTCATTTGGCAATATGCCTCTAAGGGAATATATACTACTACCTCCTTGTACAACATCATCAACTTCAGGGGGGTTCAACCCATTTATATTCCTTCTGTCTGGTCCATTGTCTCCCCACCCAGAGTGCAAATTTTTCTCTGGCTCCTGGCCCATAACAAATTAATGACCAGAGATAATTTGGATAAGAGAAACATGAGGAAAACTTTGATCTGTGAATTTTGCACTGAGAATGAGAGCATTGACCACCTCTTCTTTGGGTGCGCTGTAGCTCAAAGCATCTGGAAGGATGTGTCTGCTTTCTTTAACATTCCTGTAGGGCAGGACTACCTTTCTGTAGCTAGATTTTGGCCTGCTAGCAAAAAACAATGTGCTTTGAATTCCATCTGTGCTTGTATATTGTGGGGCATCTGGAAAACTAGAAATGCACATGTGTTTAAAAATGCTATCTGGTCTGATATTAAACAGGTTTGGAGACGTATCCTCTTGATGATCAAGAATTGGATGATCCTGTTCAAAAAGGATTACCTCCCCTAGATCGAGGCATTCGTCCAGTGGGTCTCAGAGAAGCTCAAGAACCCCTTCCAGCTTTCGATGGGGTGACACGCCTGGACCCCGCTGGGGTGCTTGACATGCTCTCCCTGGGTGAAGTTGATGCATCGAGGAGCCCTCCACCTGCTGGGAACAAGAAGCTGTCTGTGCTCAGCCCGACAACCCCGCTGGAGCTGCTGCTGCTGCCGCCATCCCCTGAACCTTCCCCTTTGAAGAAGGCCAGGTTCAAGACAGCAGATCCGGAGAAGTTGATCTCTGCCGCCTAAGTCTCCTGTCATACGGAGTTCTGATAAAAAAATAGGGGACAATGCTCTGTAATAGGGATAACTTTCATTTTCCCCTTTGCTCATGCTTTTAGAGCAATTTTGGGATGTTTTTCCGCTGCTGTGTAGTAGCATATTGGACCTTTATGTTTTTTCTCTCTTGTGAACCTTATGGTTTCATATATATATGGAACCGGGAGGGCTTTGCCCCCTCCTGTTGCTCTAAAAAACCTCCCATGTAGTGAAGCAAACAGAGCTGTAGATATTGTTTTCTTACCCCCAATCTATATTCACTGAAGCTTTAGATCTTTGAGCAATGGAAATTGCAATTCCTATCCTGGTATGGTTGTGCCTTAGGGATGAGGGGCGTTGGGAAAAACAACTCATCAACTTCAAGGAAGAACTCCACCAGAAAATGGCACCACGTAACCAGTTGCTTCAAGGTCCCTGTGTGGACGTAGTAAATTCCCAATGGGATGTTGGCCAGGATAGCGATGTAGCTCTGCCATTGTCTTTTGAAAAGAAAAGAAAGAGAACATGCATTGCACGGTATAACCATCTTAATCTTAATATAAGTTATTTAACCCTAGAAGCCAAAAAATTCATGGATGACTTCTAAACCAGTCAATAGTGAGTCCAAATGCATAACATATCGGCAGACCACACCGCCCACTGAACAATTTTCCCTGGATCTGTTCTAAAGCCCCAACAAAATCGCAAAAGTTACAAGTGCAACAGGGCAAGAGGGGAAAAACTTTCAGGTTATCGTTCTGAAAAGAACTTCCAAGTGACCCTGAGAGACATCCACAAATCACACAGCAATACAAATACATGTTTCAAGAATCAAATATCACATCTACCCTATGGTATTGTGACTGACCAAAGAATGACAACTGATGAACTGAACAACATATAACAAAACAAGGTAGAATATGATCTGCAATATATTTCAGACATGGTTGTTAAACACAGATACGACATATGGTTTCAAACAATGTCGACACCAACAAACAGAGAAATCCAAAACTTAGAACTTTTAAGCAACGCAACACCTGTGACATTCTTAGCTTATAGTAGTGAAGAAAAACAATCAACTCCTCAATTGACACAGTAGGTACGTCATCACCAATCGTGGATGCCATTATACGGAATCTGTATACTTAGTTGTTTTTTGTTTGATGATCTTAATGGCAAGAACTGTTTCCTTTTGTGTCCTGAATAAGACTAACATTGATCTTAATAGCATCTTTGTTTGGTCTGAACTTCAGGATGCAGAAGAAGCTGCAGACAAAGCTGAAGCGGCTCGGAAGTGAGCCGCAAATATAGCTTCAGGTGCAGTGCAAATGAATGGCTGAGAGTTGTTCCACATGAACCCTGGGAGTTCGACAATAACATTTACTAAGACGATAGATCTGCAGAAATATACAAAGCACTCATATATGATATGTTCACTGTCAAAACCCCACACCATAAGAGTTTGCACAAACCGTTCGAGCTCTGTTTTATGGAACGCTTGCATTATTTTGCTACTGATTAATGGGAACAAATACAGTGCTCTACAATAGAAAAATCCGTACACGATGCCATAGAGCACATACAATGTTTGGTTATCCAGACATCTATTTGTTGCTGGTTAGTAACTAAAGCAGGCACTCGAAAAAGAGCCTGGTTTTGGTGGTCTTGTCTATTAGTCTCTTAGCGAACTTGTCGTGTTACGTACAATCAGTTTCTGACTAAATGTTAAGTGTTAATCCCGCTATAGCTCTTTCTCTCCCTGTTTAAGGGCTTGTGACTATTATTTACTTTCTCTGTGCCTCGACATAGCTTCATATGGCAATTGTTGGCCGTAAAACCATTGGTGCTGATTACTCTTCTTTCCCTTTTCCTAGTAGCAAACAGCCAGTTACTAGCATATAACAGTATTAGTGTTGATGATCCAATAAGGATATTAGGCAAGAAATCAAAAAGCAAGCATCATGGGAGAAATCCTCTTTCAGTATTTGATCATTCTGACCTTTTCCGCGACAAGGGTCATAGCGAACTTTTAACTTGTAATCGACTAGCACTACAAGTGTGTAGTAAGTGAGAGATTCTGGAAGTGCATACTGACTAGTGAATGAGAGGATACTGGAAGTGGTTGGTCACCAGTGAGCGAGAGATACTATTGAAAGATAATGTACATGTTTGCTTTTCAGAAGAAAAAAAACATGTTTTCTTAAAGGGGCCATGTGCTTGGAAACTTGTAATGAAATTGCCAGATTTCAACGAGTGCAAAGCCACCTGGTACCATCTCTTTTCCCTCCATTGTACTTGGAAAATTACAATGGTTGATTCGATGGGTGCCACTGGGCACACCTATTTATATCTGGATACACCATAGATGAGTGGTGACAGATATCCCATGTAGTGAAGCAAACAAAACTGTAGATTGTCATTTTCTTAGCTTCTGTTTCCATCTCTATTCACCAAAGCAATCCTGGTTTGGCTGTGCCTTAGGGATGAACGGCATCGGGAAGAATGATTCATCAACTTCTGGAAAGAACTCCAGCATGCTAATCTGAAGTCATACAATGGGACCTGGTGAAACCTAGGCGAGACTCTGTTTCTGGCATGATAATTCAGAATTTGTACAGCCGAAAGGAAAGAAACGTACAAGTGTAGCGCCTGTGTTATGGAGGATTCAACAAATGTTTTTGCATTTCAACATAATTTTATTCACTAATGTGATATGTTTTTCGCTGTCATTCTTTGTACGAACATCTTACCATAGCAAGCTCTCAAAAGATGGCCAGTTTTTAGTGGTTTTGTTTCCAAATTTCCTAATGAACTAAAATTTGTCAAGTTAGGTACAATCAGTTTCTGTTAGCATTAATCCTTCTATACTTCTTTCTTTCCATGTTTAAGGGCTTGCGGGCATGGTATATGATTGTGATGGCATGAGTCGATGTTTGTTAGGGATGCCTCACTTGTAAGTTGTAACATAGAGTAGATGCAATATTTGATTCTCGAACCATCTATTTGTATTGCAATGCGATTCTCTCACTGTAATTATGAATGAAACTGAATGAACTATTACAATTTTTTCGGCACCCCATGACAAGCCTTGCACAAAATTGTGCAATAGGACGTTAGGCACATAGAAGAATAGTGCTCTGGTCTGCTGCTAAGTTGTGCATTTTGACTTACTATGACAGGAAATCTGTGAACTTGTTGCCTTCCAATTCCAGGGTGAAGGGAGTTAGACAGTTAGAGCATATAAAAAAAATGGAAGACAACATGAGAGCTACTGGAGTTCACTAATAGTAGATGTTAAAACAAGAATGCACGAAAGGAAGGAAAAATATTTACTAGCAACATTAGCCATTTGTAACTATAATGGCACACAGAAACTAGGCAGAAACTATGTCAACCATATGTTGGCTCCTATGTCTGCAGCAAGATTGTGGTGCATTCGTGTTTTAAACTTATCCTATTAATGAATTGTTATTACAGTGGCTCTACTGTCTTGCATAAAAAAAATAAAGCAAACATGTATCGTATGGCCTAACTGTCTACTTCTCCCTGGAAGGCAACAAGTACACAATAGTCCGAACTTCTAAACTAACCACGAGCGAGTCCAACTACTTTTCGTATCAGCAGAGTACACTATCCTCTCAGTGCCAGACCGAGTTATTTACCCAAAACCACCACACTTGGGGCTAGGGTAACCACTTAGTACCACATTGAAGGCAGGGCACAAAAACCCACCGTTTTTGTGCCTAACTAATAACACGAAGCACTGATAGTCGAATAACCTCACGAAAACAGCCAAACTGACCGGTTGGCTGACGTGGCATGCCTATGTGGAAGTTTTGCTGAGATGGACCTAGGTCCCACCTGTCATCCACCCACTGCCTTCTTCCTCATCTCTTCGACAGGTCACACACACAGGAGCGGCAGGGAAGTTGCAGACGAGCTCGCCGGCGGCGGCCAGGAGCGGTGCAGGCCACCATGCTCCCGTAAGAGAAAAAGGAGGCCACCACGCTCCAGTGGTGGAGAGGTGCTCCTCCGCGTCGCACTCCCTACTCGGACGGAAGAGAAAAAAGGGAGGGCAGGTGCGTGGCTGCGGCGACCGGGTTGCTGAACGGCGGCGGCGGTCGGAGTTGGCGGCGTGGAGCTCCGCGGTGGCGCTCCTGAGTGGGAGCAAGGAGGCGGGGTCGCGCGACAGGGGAGCGCACGATGCGGGCGCGGAGTCGCACGGCCTGCTGCCAGCGCTGCTCCTGCTCTATGCATCCCTGCCTCCTTCCTTCGTTCCTTGCCGCGCAGCCATTGACGGCAAAGTAAGAAATTTCGGCACCTCCATCTTGCTGTCCATGCCGAGCGGGGCCGTACACTGAGCTCGGGAGAGATCCCGCCCCGGCCATGTCCGCGTCCACCGGAGGAAGAGCGGCCACTTCCACGACGCGGCCCGCGGACACGAGCTGGTCTCCCGGAGGAGCTCGCCGGCAGCAGCCAGGAGTGGTGCTGGCCAGGCATTACCGCTGCACATGTCCTCTGTGGCGGCGGCGCCGGTGATGTCCGTGTCCAGTGCTCGCCCACAACCTGTTCGATCAAATGCCCACAGAGGAAAAGAGAGAGAAATAAAAAAGAATAGGTGAAAAAAATAAACACTTTAGTCATTGACATGTGGGACCTAGGTCCAACTCAGCAAAATTTCCACATAGGCATTCCACGTCAGCCTTACAGGTGGACCCAACCAGCCAGTTTGACTGTTTTCGCGAGGTTATCTGACTATCAGTACTCCGCGTTACGCATTAGGCACATTTTCGGTGGTTTTTTGTGCCCTGCCTTCAATGTGGTACTAAGTGGTTACCCTAGTCCCAAGTGTGGTGGTTTTGGGTAAATAACTCTGCCAGACCACCCGCCAGGCACCTTTCTGTGAGACCTGTAATCGAGCCCCAACAAAATTGCAATAGTTCATTCAGCTATATTCATAGCCATTCGCAAAAAGGAAATCAGAAAAAATCATAGCTACAAGTGGGAGAAGGCGAAAGGTGAAAAACTTTCAGTTGATCATTCTAAAAAGGAATTTCAGTTGACCTCTGAGGGATATCAACATAAACGCATGTTTCAAGACTCTCATCAAATGGTTCTTAGTGAAAGAGGGATGTTTGTATTTGCATCTTCATCAAGCCAAATGATTTTGCCATTATCGTCATTCAAGTAGGTTAATACCATCACAGTGGTTCGCTGGTCAACTATCGATGACACGACAAGGATAGGCATCTGACTACCCTGACCTTTTAACTCCTAATCAACAATTACTACATGTGGTCTCTGAGTGAGAGATACTGGATGTACTTAATGACTAGTGAGCCAGAGATATCATGTACTTTTAGCTTTTCAGAGGAACATTATTTTTTCTAGGAGCCATGTGCTTGGCAACCTGTAATGAGATTGTAATATTTCAGTGTGCAAATCCACTTGGTAGAACCTATCCACTTGAACTACCTTCTTTTACGACCATTGTACTTGAAACATTAAAATGGTTGTTGATGCAATCAGTAATGCAGACCTACTTATTCAAGCTTTTCCTTTCTAGTATATATAACATAGACATGAGTGGTGACACTTCCCATGCAAAGAAGCAAACAGAGCTATAGATATTGTTTCCTTACCCCAATCTATATTCACCAAAGCTTCAGATCTTTGAGCGATAGACATTGCAATTGCTATCCTAGTATGGATGTGCCTTAGGCCGCGCTTGGCATGGATGTAATTTTAAACAGAGGTTGCGCTTACCCCAATCTATATTCACCAAAGCTTATAGATGTATTTTACCAGCCACAAGAGATTTCCGGCAGGAAACGAGACGATGTACAGAGATGTGTATCGTATACCGGTTGGATACAAGCGTAGGAGGGAAAACCGGCGTAAATATTACGGATGTAAAACGGCAGCCCAAGCACCTGGAACAAATCCACCCGACTATACCTTACCATACCATGTTTTACGGAGGTGTTTAGGGCCAGTTCTTCTGGGCGATTCTACCAGAATCACCCCCCTTCCCAGCTTCTCCTAGAATCACCACTCTATATGTTTTTACAATCCTAGCTAATTAGACTTTAACTAGATAGGATTGTAAAAAAATTATGAAGTGACGATTCTGGAAGAAGCTGGTGAGGGAGGTGATTCTGGGAGAATCGCTAAAAAGAACTGGCCCTTAGAAGGAAACCGACAATCCAAGCGGGGCCTTAGGGGTGAGGGGTGTCGGGAAAAACAACTCATCAACTTCAAGGAAAAACTCCACCAAAAAATGGCACCACGTAACCAGTTTCTTCAGAGATGCAAGACTCCACATGAAAGTAGTCAATTCCCAATGGGGTGTGGGCCAGGATAAAGAGACAGGTGAGGTTCTGTTGGAGACATGATGGTATTGTGACTGACCAAAGAATGACAACCGATGAACTGAAGAACATATAACAAAACAAGGTAGAATATGATCTGAAATGTATTCAGACATGATGTTTATACCCAGATAAGAGACACGGTTTCAAACAATGGCGACACGGACGAACATAGAAATCCAAAACTTAGACCATTTAAGCAACACCCCTGACATTCTTAGCTTATACTCCCTCCGTTCTAAAATAGATGACCCAACTTTATACTAACTTTGTACAAAGTTGAGTCATCTATTTTGGAACGGAGGGAGTAGCAGATTTTTATACTTCTAACATGTCGGCGGAACATTGTTTTTTCGAGGTGGCTACTTTGTTATGAGATTGTAAGATTTCAGTATGTGTAAATCCACTCGGTGGTATCTATCTGCTCAAACTACATTCTTTTACCACCGTTGTACTAGTAGGAACATTAAAATGGTTGATGCAATAAGTGATGCCAAACCTACTTCTCCAAGGCATCATACATTTTTCCTTTCTATATATACCATGGACATGAGTGGTGACACTTCCCATGCAGTGAAGCAAACAGAGCTGTAGATATTGTTTTCTTACCCCCAATCTATATTCATTGAAGCTTCAGATCTTTGAGCAATGGAAATTGTAATTGCTATCCTGGTATAGTTGTGCCTTAGGGATGAGGGGCGTCGGGAAAAAAACTCCACCACATATGGGAACCATGCAACCGGTAGCTTCGAAGTCACAGGTGAGGCAAAGGAAGTGGGTTTTCTCGCGAGGAGAAACCAAGATCAGTATAAAAAACTGGGGAAAACTGGAAGGAATTGGGTTCAAGGACTGGAAGGAATTGGGTTCAAGAAGAGGAACATGAGAGACCACAGAACAAAAGAGCTTGGAAAAAGTAGCCACCTGGAATGATTTCTTACTAAAGAACAGTAGTAAGATATAGGTATCTCTCAACTTATCCCTACACTAGGTGCCCACTGCAACTACACACCATGCATCATCCGAATCAGTTCACTGGAGTATACTGAAGGAAGGAAAACATTTACCCATGTGCAACTATAATTGTACACAGAAACAGCAATACTCTCCTATGTTTGAAGCACCCTGTGGTGCATTCCTGTTTTCAACATCTCAATTAATGAATTATTATACTACAGTCTACAAACAGCTCATACATTTTACGGTATAACCCTCAAAAAGTCATTTAACCCTGGGAGGGAACAGGGCTGCATATTTTTCATGAATAACTTCTAAACTAGTCACAAGTGAGTCTAAATGCATTATGTATCAGTAAAGCACACCACAGCTAAACAATTTCCAGTGAGACCTGTAACAGAGCCCTATCAAAATCGCAATACCTCATTCAGCTGCATTCATAGATACAATTGGGACAGGCAAGAGGGGAAGAACTCTTAGGTGACCATTCTAGAAAAGAACATTCAGGTGATCCCTGAGAGACATCCAATAATCAGTAATCACACCACAATATGCACATGTTTCAAGAATCAAATCTTGCATCTACTCCATGATATTGTGACTAATCAAACGATGACGACTGAACAGCATACCACAAACATATGACATGATAGGAAATGTATTTAACTTAAGACATTATCGTTACACAAAGATACGAGATATGGTTTCAAACAATGTCGACATCAACAAACAGAGAAATCCAAAACTTAGACCTTTTAAGCAACACCTCCGACATTCATAGCTTATAGCAGTAAAGAAAAACAAAACTTATATGAATTAAACAGATGCAGTTAGACCTATGACCTGCAGTGGGCATGAACAGTCATGACCAATGGTCTAGGTAGACATGCTCGCTCATTCCACCATACCAGCATCTGCACCCTCTTCCTCCTCTTCATCCTCATCATCACCAAGGGTTAGGTCCTCAATCAACTCCTCAATTGGCACAGTAGGGACATCGTCACCAATCGTGGATGCCATTTCTGACCTGTAGTCCTCGTTCTTGTACAAATTTATCCCAAACCTTAGTTCTGGATCGGACTCCAAATCACGAACAAACATATCATACTCATTTTCCCTCCTCTCTTCCTCGCCTTTGGCCTTGTTCCCAAGGTCTTCCTCAACAGGCAGCCTCTTCAGCTTCCATCTGCGTGTGCGTGGCCTCTTCTCGTAACTCTTCTTGACCAGAACCACTTCAGGCAAATTCTGGCGTAATAAAGCCTTGTCCATATCATCATCATTCATATTGGCACCATAGAGATCATACCCAAGGGCAAGGTCACCAGGGTTCAGACGGTGCCCAAGATGAGTTCGGACTGTAAACACAGTATCATTTTTCCCAAAATCAGACATCCGCGCGACCTGCGCATATGCCAGCTGATACCGAGATCCATCAATGGTGATCTCAGGTGACTCTGTCTCAATATCAAGCACCATGTACTGCACGAGCTGCTTGCTAGTCAGAGCGGCCTTGAAGTTGTACACCCGGTACTTCTTCTCCTCCAGATGGTGCACACGCAGAGTGAGGGGGTCAAGCAGGGCAATGGCATTGGTGACCTTGGTGCAGAGGACGAGCGGGCCTAGTCCACCAAGATCACGGGACGCCTTGGGGCTGAGAGCAATCAGGTCCTCACGGCATATGGGACAGATCTCGACCGAGAAAGTGTACTTGTAGTTATAGATAAAACTCTTTGTGTCATGAGAGACGAGCTGCTTGGCTGTGTTGGTCTGGATGGGAGCGACTGTACCAAGGAAGTCGACGAGGCGGGCAGCGTGCGAGCGCGAGCCGAAGAAGAAGTCGAGGCCGCCGGGAGCCGAGGCGACGCGGATGGCGAGCGCGGCCTGGCCATGCTTGATGAGGAGCTGCTCGAGGTAGAGGAAGGTGCGGCGGTGCGGGACGTGCTGGCGGAGCTGGACGACGGCGACCCACTGGTCGGGGTTGGCCTGGGCGCGGGCGCAGGAGTCGCAGAGGCGGTCGTGGACGACGAACTCGACGGGGTGGGTCTGCTCGAGGACGATGCCGTTGAGGACCTCGCGGCGGAGGCGGAGCTTGAGGCGGAGGCGCTTGGAGTGGGGCTCGGAGAAGACGAACTCGGCGCCGGAGAGCGAGACCTTGAGGCGGGCGAGCGGGTGCTTGAGGCGGCGGAGGAGGATCTGCAGGAGCTCGGGGGACTCCGGGCCGGCGCGGAGCCAGGAGCGCGGCGGCTGGAGGTAGGAGAAGCAGTCGGGGCAGTAGACGACGGCGGCGTTGCGTGGGACGCCCTCGGTGATGTCGACGCGCGCCCGGAGGCAGCGGGCGCACATGTTGGCCGGGTTGGGCTGCATGGAGACGCCGCAGATGCAGCAGAGCACCGTGCCCGCCGTCTGCGTCGGCACGAACATGCCGCTCCCGGCGGCCGGCGGGGCTGACCCCGGCATCATCTTGCGCGGGGAGGGCTGAATCGAATCGAATCGGCTGGGGTGGGGGCGGGGGGAGGAGGGGGCTCGATCGGATGGAGATATTTCGCTAGGGTTTTGTAGGCTTTGTAGGTGGGGAAGAGAGGAGAGGCGGCGGCGCTGTGGTCGCGGTGACGAAGGCGATTACGTTGTCCAACACCGCGTGGGCTTTTGGATCAACCAGGATGCTGAATGGGCCTTTTGGTTCTACTTACAAGCAAAGCAGCCCTAGCCGACGGGAATGGCGGTCTCTGGAGTGCTCCTATCTGACGCTTAAAGCGTCGAATGGGAAGTGAAACGCCCACACAGCCCTTGTATGGGCTGTCAAAAGGAAATAAAATTTTGCGAAATATTAAAATGTTCAAGTATGCATAATTTAAAATGACATCGTGCATTTCAAAATTATTAATCGCTCATTGTGTATTTTAATTTTTTTTGTCCATTCATGTATTTTAAAAAATGTTCATACTGAAATTGAAAAATATTCATCATGTATTTGAAAGAATGTTCATTGCATATTTAAGAAAAATCATCACATATTTGAAAAATATTCATCATGAGTTTGAAAAAAAATACACATGGATTACAAAATGTAAGTGTTTTTTTTAAGTTCAAAGATGAAAATAGTGTTCATACTCCTATGAATATATGTTTGTATACTATGGGGAAAATCCATCTATAAAAATTTACTCCCTCTGTAAACTAATATAAGAGCTTTTAGATCACTACTTTAGTATTCTAAACGCTCTTATATTAGTTTACGGAGGGAGTAGTATATATCTATAAGTGAAAAGAAAAAAGAAAAGGCAAAAATAGAAAACATGAAGAAATGCAAAAGGAAAACTAAAGAACATAGTCTAAGTCGGAAGAAACCGAGAACATAATAAAAAAATACTGGCAATAAACTCAAGTAATGGGCCCGGTCTGTGGAAGCAATTCCTACGCGCCATGCTAACGCAAAGGACGTCCAAACAGGATTTGTCAGGGCGTTGCCATGTCGCGTAGCAGCTAGTGCTCGACACATGACATATTCGAGTTCTTGTGGCATGTGCGGTTCACTGGATTCATGGGCATTGGTGGATGAGGAATTGGCTCAAAAACCTAGTAACAACAACTATGCAAAAACAGTGGCTCTTTACTCTCATGAACTCATTATCACATACTCTCTTCGTGAAGCTCTTAGACACTCTTTGGGCTATATGGACAGCATGTCGCAAGGATATCCACAAGATCATTTTTCAAAATCCCCAATCTATTCATTGTTCAACAGGTTCATCGACTTGTTGGACATGATGAAAGAAATTCCTTCGGTTCCTTCTCAAGGCTAGCCATCCATACCCGTGGTCAACAACCAATGCCTAAAAGCCCCGCCAATGAGCTATGCAAAAATACATGTCAACACAGGATGTTGAAAGGAAGTAGGGAGGGTCTACCGCTGAGGTTTGTAGAGATGCAGGTGGCACCTATTTGGGTAGCTCAGTTCTTGTTATAGGAGCAGTAGATGATCCTTCGATTTTGGAGGCAATAGCTGTAGGGAGGTCCTATCTCTAGCACAAAATCTCAACCTCCATAATTTTGTGGTTGCATCGGATGGAAAGGAGGTTATCGGAGCTATCCACAAAGGTTGTCGAGGCGAAATGGATCCATTATCTGTAAAAAAAAATCTTCAAGCATCTTTATTTAATTGTGATTTACTTTTGAAGGTCATGCTGTCAATGTCGTAACATACAGTTTAGCCAAGTTTGCCCTTTCATTACGTTTAGGATGTCACGTTTGGTTTGGCCCATCCCATGACTAGAATTGTACCCACATTCTGGGCTTTTGCCGAATAAAACTTGGGTTACCCCTAGAAAAAGTTAGTGCTCAGCATCCCTAAAAAAACTAGTGATCAGTTACGTTACGGAGAGGCGCCCAATAGCCCTATAGTGGGGGTGGTCCAACACACCCTTCACAATCGGGGAGCAACTACCTAACGGGCATCCTTTTGAGGCTTCCGCGGAGGTCATTTGTAGGCCCCTGGGAGCGCACCAAGTGGTGCCCCCAGCAGCCGCCACGTGTCGTGCATTGGGCGCGCCCTCAGGATTTCTGTTTTTTTCCTTTGTGTCACGCGTTTTTTCTGGCTTTCGATTTTTTTCTTAATTTTCCATTTGACTTTTTAGAAGCACGGCATGTACTTCTATGACTAGTAATAATGTACGTGCAATGCACATTTATATTAGGTAGGATATTAGTTGCATGTTATATTAGGTAAGATATATCTGTTGCACATTGGTATTTGATAAGATATCAATTACTTTTTCGCGGGAATGGTAGGATAGTAATTACATGGCAGATTTTATGGGATAGCATTGAGTCAAAACATGTTTATAACCAATGGCAGTGATGGGTAATTAGAGTGTTAAACGTGTTTGATGCTCAACATTGGAGCGATTTGAATATCTAGATAACATGATTTGACGATTGGGATGGTTTAGATCTGCCTCTTTGGGTCTTTTTATATTGGTATAGATAAGCACATTAAGGAAAAGCACGTCCACAATTGTGTTTCCTCAAAAAAACGCAACATAAGCTTCCATGAAAAGCGTAATTGTGCTTCCCGGAAAGGAACAAGGACAATGTGCTTCCTCAAAAAAAAAGGCAGTGAGTATTGAAAAGGGAAAAGCAGAGCATATGCTCCCGCGAGTTGTGCTTCCCGAAAACGAAAAACCACAACATGTACTTCTTGAAAAAGGAAAAGTAGTCTGCCCAAAAAAATGAAAAAAATGACACAACCATGCTTTTGGGTTACGCTTTTTTAATTCTAGGTTTCGGTCTTTCTGGTTTCATTTTTTTAGGTTTTGTTTTTGTATTTCTAAGTTTTTTGTCAAAATCTATTAACGTGGGATGTATTTTCCAAGATCTCGGGGTGAAAAATCCAACAATGAAAACGGTTCATGATTTCGACATATGATTCAAGAGTTAAAACGTTTTGCGAAAACGAATATATATAAAAAAAGAACTCACAGGTTACGACAAGTGGTACAATGCGCCACTTGTCAACACGTGACCTTTTTTAGGGTAATCAACACATGACCTTTGTAATGGTTTGCAAGGGTACCACTTAATTAGTGATTTCATCACAATCAGGGTGAGGCTAAACTTTTCACACTTCCCTTATGGGCCTCTAAGATTTTCAGGAATTATTGAAAATATTAAATGGGCTAAAAGCCCAATAATACCTACTCTTTTGTATAAGCCTGTGAAATCCTTTTTTCAGAAAAAGAAAATAAGCCTGTGAAATCCTGTTCATTTTGTTCTTAAGAAAGGGAATGCTCTTCAACCTCGGAATCGTTTCCTTTAGACACGAGAAATAAACAACACCAGCGGTGAATGTTCAAAGAAAAACGCCAACGGTGCAACAAACACAAACGAACGGGTAAAAAGTCATGTTTACAGAAGTATATTCCAGTTTAAAGGTCAAATGGGTGTAGCAGCAACGCCACAAGCCCATTGCGTGTAGCAGCAACACACAGATTGCAATAGATGAAACTCAGGAACCCCTGGCGCAAACTTACGGTGTGGTGGCTATCCCGTTGCACAGAGCAAAAGGCTCCGAAGCATTCACATCAAAAGACTATTCTCAAAAAATATGCAAAGTGGATTGCATGTCACCGTATGGTTTCAGGGTAGAACCATCTCAAAAATGAATCACAGCTAAAGTTCATGACAGCGATGGACGTAAGCAGGCGTAGTTCCACTTGAGCCCTTTAAGAACATCCAGCTTGTCCGCCACTCCGACATTAGGCTTTGCCAGATTAAACATGTCATCTCTCAAGCTGCAATGCAAACGCGATTTGGTCCACAGGCCATCCACAATAATCAAGTAGAGAGGCCAGAAAGAGAATTTTTAGATGACTGACCTTGACCACTCGCCTGTTTCCTTCGCATGCACCTCAACAGCTTTGTATAATCTATCAAGGGTGTAGAGAGTCAATCCGAATTTACAGCTCGCCTCCTCGTCCTGTGAAGCAGGAAATTAAGGGAATCAATCACTAGCTGAAAGTTCCTGACAAACGAGCCCATTCATCTCATCAACAGAACATCACTTTCGTCTCAGTTTATTCGTCTTCAAAGTTCTGCCCCCCCTCATATTTTGGTGAACGGGCAATATTGTGCAGATTAAAAGCAACCGGCAAGTTTGATAGTCATAATAAGGAAACTAGTTACCCACCAACAGGCCAAATGTGACGTAAAACTTGAAATGGAATATGTGTACACGTCAAAATTAATGCGTAGAATAGACTAAACATCTATAGATAATATTACCATCTCATTAATCATGCATTTCTTGAACTCTTTAAGTCTTCGCTCTACTTCTATGAGTAGCTGCCACCGCTGATGACGTGCAATCCTTCCTCTTCCCTCTGCACCTTGGTCCTATATTATTGTGACAGTAAATGTTAGACATTTGAACTGCAATCCTATTAACTTTTCACACGCCTGTTCATGGTACGAATGGCAAATAGGACATGACCATGGTGCAAACCGCACAAGATGTATAGCACAAACATATTAGAAAGCAACATATGAATGTCTCGAAGACCTATAACCACTTGCGTCAGATGCCTTAGATGTATTGTAATCAAGAAGATAATGAACAGAATCTATATACATACATGCATAGCCCATGCTCGCACTAAAAACAGCAGGAGAAGCAGAAGACCAAATGCAGGCAGAGCTGCAAGAATAGCAAAGTTTATCTCATTTGCCTTGAGAATCTGATCCAGTTCCAGCATTGCCCTGTATAAGACCAATTCAATCATCTCTGGTGTAAATAAATAATATATAAATACAAAGAAATGCACATTTTATCATTATGCATGTAACTAATATTATCAGATATAATAGTACAACTTACTCCTGAAGATCCAGTTTTAGCTTCTGAACCTGAAATTTCCAAGATGGGTGAGAAAAAATGCAAGTTAACTTGAGTTGAATGCACAAGAAACGAAAAAAAAAACCTGAATAAGCATGGCTCGTGCTAATTCTCCACTGAACAGATTCTGAATTGGATGCATCGATTCCTTCTCATATCTGCATTTATGTACAATACAGCTCAATGCACAAATAAACAGGAACAATGTCGTCCTTTTTCACACATTACTCAGATGGTTCATAGAATATAAACAGCCAAGACAGCTTTGAAGGAAACAAACACCATATAAAGAACTAATCCATTGCGGGATGAGCCAAAACACATGTAAATTACTAGATATCAAGATATATAAGCAACATGCCTAAAGTATCTGTAAAGCATGCGACTCTCTGGATGCAATTGTAGATATATAAATTGTATTTGTATCGACCGCTTCTTAGGAGTCATGCTGAACAAATAGGTACTATCCCTAGCTTCCTGAAGTTTGTTTCTATCACTCACAGCAGAAACTCAAGTTCGATTGGGATTCTCAAAAATAGGTACTAAACATTTAAATGCAAATGTAAATAAGCATTAAATAAAAATCCACCGAGTGGAATTATTTGCTGCTATGACCAAGATTTTTCACATATTCCATATGACTTAAACTAGTTCAGATGGCTTTCTTACGCCCCCCATAAAATGCTTATCTTTTGTCAGCCCCAGTGCCAACACTATTTTAGTTGCACAAGGGAACTGAAAAGCGATTGAAGATGTCTTTATAAGGCAGAACAGGAAGGTGGACATGTAGTATTGCTCCAGAGTAAGCAACAAGAAATTACAATATTCAAGTGGCCATTGAACTTGCAACAACTGGCTGAAGATACAGGATGAATGAACAACAGTATGTATGGTTAAAAGTTCAGTCTTACCTTTTCATGACAATCTCCAGCAACTCCTGCAATGATGCATCTTGTGCTGGTTTTTCCTTTGAAGTTTGCTCACAAAAGGTAATTAACATCCTGTAACCAGCATGGTCAAATAATGCACAATGTGATTTGGTACTCTATTGCATTTCAGAACATAAAACGCGACGCTAAAGTTTTACATATTCAAGAAAATGCGAACAAATAGATTTTCACTGGGATAATTACGCCGCTCCAAAATGAAGCAATATTATTATAGCAAAATGAAAGTACATAAGGAACAGCACGTAGGCGTTTGGATGAACAAGGTTCTGTTTATATTACTACTCTCTCTCTTTAAAAATGTAGGGTGTACATAAATTGTACTATACTGACTTTGACCAACAATTACTCCATGAAATTAGATGTCGGTAGATTCATATTCAAATGTACTTGCTTATGATTGTGAATTGGTTAAGACAAGGCAGTTTATGTGACATAAAATTGATGTCGGTAGATCCATATTCAAATGTACTTGCTTATGATTATTGTGAATTGTGGTTCTGTTTCACATAACCACATATCAATGGAGAAATTATCAGTTGTCATAAACAATTGAATGCGTTTTACATTTAAAAATGGAGAGAGTAATGGGTGCAGATTGACAAATTGAGTTTGAGTTGGATTGGATTGCTAGACAAAGAACAGTATTGGGGACAAGTTTAGTTGGCCTATAAAAGGCTGCGTGTTGTTACTCATAAGAACAAACAAGAAGAGATCAGTCTATGATTACTATTTTTAACCGTAAGTCCTGTCTCATCTATGATCTGTTTCTCCCTATTCTAGTATCTCATCTCCTCAAAGTCATGCTATAATAGCTCTACTCTATTTCAAGAAAGAACCATGAGTATAATAATTCAGATTAGAGAATGACAGCATTGGGAACAACCTGTGCAATGATTCTTCGGTTAGTTGGACCTCTTCCCTTTCCATTACACGTTTATCTGTTCGCTTGAATGTCTCGAATAGCTCATCTCTAATGGAAATGATCTGCAATTGTCAAAACATAAAAGGCAGTCATGAAGTGAGCACAATAACTTGACTGATTTCCAAATTTATAGAAATGTAGACCAGCTTGTAGCAATGCTTTCTGGACTTCAACAGTTCCGCATAAAAATTGAACAGTATTTTGACAATTACAACACCGATGAAGGTGAATATTGACAAGCTTTGTGGCTTATATATGAATATATGCTCATCTACTAAAGCATCTTCATCTTAACATATACAAATGCTCCCGTAAGGAAAACATGAATTCACTTCCATCAATCTGTTACCACCATAAGCAAACACTACAGCCAGTAACGCACAAGGCGGCATGCTTCTTTTTTCAGTTATATGTGACAAACAAACCAATGCTTCTGGCAGGACCTCACACGATATCTTGCATAAGTAAATGTACAACCAGAACCAACCTGAAAAGCCTCTGCCTTCATTAAATACCTTGATTTGCCTTCAGTTAACTTACACTAGAATGCCATATAAGATAAATAATAGTAGAAGACATATAAAGAAAGTGTCTTACTGGTCTCTCAACATGTTCATCCCAGAATCCAGCAACTGACTCCTTAGCATCTTGAATCCAGTTGTCCATGTCAGAACTTCCCATCAAGCTACTATGGCGCAAAAGCCATAGGGAACATGCAGAGAGGCCAATTGCTCCACACGTGTAGGGTAACCAGTATATGGTCATATTTCTTGGCTTTTTATGACTTGAAAGCTATCCGCAAACAAAAACACGCTTCAGATAAATTACGTAATACTAAGCAGCATGTACTTTACATGGAGTGCCATACAAGCTACACATTATCGCTATGTTATCCACAGGATTAATTCAGATACCTCATGCTTGATATTTTCAATTCTGTCATTGGTACTATACTGGTATTGGTATAGCTGTAATCCTACCACCAATTTATAATAAGAAAGCATGTGTGACTGGCATATAGATATAGATAAGCACAAACGGGTAAATATAAAATACTGAAATTAAAACTTTAATACCCCTCCAACAACTCAGGTAACAGAAATCAAGAACCTGAGTTTTATGGCATAGAGGACGAAAGACATGCAGAAGGGTGGCAAACTGGCAACAATCCCCATGACTGGAGGGTAGCTTTTATATATATTTCAGCGAAATATTTCTAAAATCCACCTGCCTGTTTTATCTATTTCCTATTTATATATGTTAGTTATCTATTTCCTAATGATGGTTTCCATCTACTAGAGATGGCACCCCATGAAGAGAGGCACTTGTATCCTGATTTCTTTTAAGACGGACAGAAAAGGAAGGTTCATCCACATCTCTACTCTCACATCCCCCCTGAAGGAGCCGTCACTGCCAAGTTATCCCCTCAAATGTGTTAACCCTGTAATGGTCTAAGGTCATTGTGCTATGAGACTGGGAAGACGATGATCTCACATGTGTCATCGTTGAAATGAGTTACTTACCTGAGAGGAAACAAAACTATCTAGCTTCTGGAGGTTTTCATAGATCAGACTAATAGCATCTGTTGCTAAGGCCTCACTCCATTGTGGACTCTCAACATCAACCTCTGGCAATCTTTCGAAGATAAGTTGAGATGAGTTTTCGTCATGAGTGAATGGTAGAGTTTGCCCCTGAAGACATGTGTTTTAACTAATTAAACGACATAGCATCAAAGAGGCAAAACATGTTACAAATCCAAATATATGGACAACAGGCATTGCATACCTCACTAGCATTTGTAAGAGATACCTCCAATTTGGGGAAGACGGTGTTCAAAATAACAAATAGTGTATGTAGTGATTTATCTGAACTTTCAGTTAATCCTTCTCTGCATTTATCAACTTCAGAGTAAACCTATAGAAGAAGCAAGTCAGAGTTTAAGTTCATGTAAATGACAAGTCATGTAGCACAAAGCAACATTATTCAAATAAAGATAACTTTGAAATTTGACTACAGCGATACAACAGTTTCTTTTTGTTTCCTTTTTTTTGGAGAGCAGGAGCAAGGTTAATCACGAAAATGCTTTTTGACTGTTTTATTCTACTTCACATCAGCAGAAAGTTGAAACCATGGCGCTATTGCTACTTTTTCACGATAAACACGTTAGAGTAGCAAACCTCAGCCAGAAAAGCAGCCAATCGATGTTGCATATTCGTCAGGACAGCAAGTTTTACTGAGACTATATCAGATGCAGAGCCTAAAAGGTACTCGGATGGACTCCCATTGCTCCTGAGTCTAGTTAGTGTTTGACATGTTGCTTCAAGGAAGGCCCTTGGACCTCTTTCAAACATCATAAAGTACATTTTATGTGAGTTTGTTCCCTGAAAAATTACCACAGGCAAAAGTAGGTAAGTAGCAAAATAATATTAACTTCTCTGCATACTAAAAAGGCAAAAAAAAAGTTATCAATTGACTTAATACCTCAGCTTTGGACTTCCAATAAAGTAAGCTCTTCTGAATGCTATGCAAATCAGATAAAGTATGCTGCACGATATCTTCTAAGATGGCAAAAGCTTTGGGCATCTCACCAGAAACCCTGTTAATAACATATAGTCAAAAGCATTCCAGGTAATTCTTCACAAACAAGGAACACCGGACAGATAGCTAGATGACCAGATCTATGATGCGTTAGCTCAAGAGTAGTGGTGGGTCCTATATTTTGGGTCGAGTGACCAATTCCTGAACACGTTTCTACAAGTTCATCACAGGTCATCTCGTAACCTGTAACACTAAATCCGCACAAATCTACTCCGTTCTGTCAGCAGTCAACGAGAGCACAAAGTACAGCACTACTCCAGCAAAAGCCTGCGCGGCATTGGAATCACAGGCGCCGCGCTGATTCGAGTAGAGGTTCTCACCGGGCGGAGCTTGCGGCTTCATCGTAGATGGGGAGTGGGAGAGAAGGGCGGCGGCGGCGGCGGCGGCGTCTGCGGACCGCCAAGAGGCGGCGGAGGAGATCGGAGGCGGCGACGAGGAGGAGGGAGTTCGGTAGCGTAGGGAGACGGGCGACGAGGGAGTTCCATATGCGAGTGGGCTGTGCCGGAGCTGCGAGAGCGAGGTCAGCGGTCTCGGGCCGATCGCCTGAGTTAGGGCTCCGCGGCGGCGAGGTCGCCATAAGGATCGGGAAGATGTCCGGTTTGAAACTTTAGTCGGGTTCTGGGATGGGTTTGGAGTTGGACATATGGAAGCGCTTCAGACGAAGCACAGGACCGATGGGTCCTGCACAATGTGGAGGAAATCACAATTTCTTTCTGGTTGAAAAATCACAATCTAGTTATCGCGGAAATTGCAAATAGCGCCCGAATTTTGAATTACTATTTTTTGAATCTTTTCAGTTTTAAAAATATGAAAAGATTACACAAGTACTCCCTCCGTTCTTAAATATAGGTCTTTTTAAAGATTTCAGCAAGTGGCTAAATACGAAGCAAAATAAGTGAATCTACACTCTAAAATATGTCTAAAAAGACTCATATATCTAAAAGACTCCATTTGAAATGTCTAAAAAGACATATATTTAGAAACAGAGGGAGTATATTGAAACATATACTACAACTAAGAGCAAGTTCAATGGACCGATCCAAACGGACATCGATTTTGTTCTTTTTTGTCGGTTGTCCGCGCGTCCGTATCCGCTTTTTTGTATGGGGCGGTCGGTACGCCCAACGGGGCCAAGACGCATTTTATGCATGTCTGCGTCGGCATTCGGTCGAACACCTGGTGGGCGAGCTCCCGCGCCGCCTCAACCCGCGTCCCGCGCCCGCGAGCTTGCCTCCACGCCGCAGCTCGGCCTCTTCCCGCCCCGCGGCCGCTGCGCCCGCACGCTGCGATGCATGATTGGCCAGACTTGCTAGCAGTTCATACTCTGCCAGACACGAGCTGTGGTGCGTCGTCGTGACGGATGGGGCGGGCGTGCATGGGCAGGGCCCGGTCGGAGGGTGGAGCGGCAGCGCCAACACGCACGCACGTATATTTGGCAATGGCGTCCGCTGTGCCAGCACTGTACGTGATCTCCATGTCGCTGCCATGCCATGCCATGCTCATGCATGCACGCACGCACGGTCGCTCGCCTGCGAGACTCCTTTGTTTTTGTCCCTGGCTCTGGCTCTGGATGTGGGTGGCTGCACAAGGAAGGGAAGTCGCCCCGCGGCCGCCTGCACGCGCCAGCTCGCGTGCGCGCTCGCGCTCGCCGCGGCCGTCGCGCCAGCTCCCGCGCCGCCTGCCTGCCTCGCTCGCCAGACGCAGCTTGTCCCGCGCCCCGCATCCCTGACGCCCTCCACGCGCCCGCTCACCGCGAACGCTCCCCTTGCCCGCCTCGCTGCAGCTCACCTCACCGCGCCGCAGCTCGCCCCTGCCCTCCGCGGCCGCCGCGCCCGGCTCGGCCGCATCCCCGCTCGCACGCGCGCGCACTCCGCAGCAGCCGCGCCCCGCTCGGCCACGCCCCCCCTCGACGAGGTCGCACAGGCGCGCCTGGAGCTCGGGCGACGACGTGGCCGGGCCGTCCATGTGCGGCGGCATGCACCAAGACGGGGAGGCCGGGCACGGCCAAGCGCGGAGCTAGGGAGGCGAGGCGCGGGGGCGGAGGCGCGGAGGGCAGGCCGGCGTTGCTCCAGTGGGGTGGGTGGGTGGGTGGGGGAGAAGAGAGAGGAAAAGGAGGAGAGAGACGGGATAGGACAGATGGGTGGATGGCAAGTGGGCCAGCCGGTACATGCAGCCGGACAGAGGAGGCGAAGAGGGCACAAACAACGTCCGCTTTGTGTCCGCTTTTGACCTAAATTTTTTCAGATTTGAGATCAAAATGGGTCCGAGCGGACATCAAATGGACAGCAGGCGAACGCCATGTCTGTTTGGGTCGCCCCGTTGGACTGAGTTTTGTGTCCGGATAATCCAAACAGACAAAATGGGTCGCCCCATTGAAGTTGCTCTAATTAAACAACAAAAGCGCCTTACATTAGTTACAGAGGGAGTACATGTTTTGTAAAATTTTATGATGAAATATGTTTGATATGACCAAGAAAGAAAAGGCATCTAGCCAGCCGCCATGAGCGTTTTCTTCTGTCGCCGTCCTCTAGCAGCTCCCCTTCGCTGACGACGTCGATCGTCGGCGGTGAGGGCGTCGCTCGATCCACGTGTGCGATCATGTAGCTTTTAAGTTTTCGGCCCTGGTTGCTTAGGTTTTTGGGTCGTTCATCGTCTTGATCTCGGTGCTGGTGACGGCGGCACTGATTAAAAAAGCTTCAAATCCTTTCCCGACAAGGTAATCGGACTATGGTTGGGGATGGATTTAGAAACTTGCATGTTCAAGCAAGAATGATGTGGCAACGACATCTTCATGGTGGACTTGTGCCTAGGGCTCCGTCGTTATGATGATGTTTGCTCGAGCGCCTGCATGGAGCTTGAGAGGTAGTCTAGGATGGCAAACTGTGGTCTACATCGGCGTCATCTGGAAGATTGTGGATCATGTCTGGTTTGGTGGTTCGTTGCTGGCAGGTATGGTTTCCTCCTCCGACATCTTAGTTGTGCGGGGGTGCCCGATCTGGAGTTTGACAACGTGTTCAGGGTATTGCCCCAGTTTGATTTGAACGACAATAGTTTCGCATTTGTTTGGCCTTTGGAGGTCCATAAAGTTGCATATCAGCGTTGGAGCCGCGTGAAGCTCGGTTGAGGAGATGATCTGTTATTTTTTCCTTTGGTGGATGTCGTGGTGGTGCCGAAGGCAAATGACGGACATTGATGTCAAGCTCAGAGGATTCTTCAATCTTTATTGTAATTTTCCTTCTTAGATGTGTTTCCTTTATGCAAAGCCTAGCGGGTCTATGTGGCTTATATTATAATCTTTATGATATAAATAAGATAAGACACGTATTATCATGAAAAAATATTTTGGTTTACTAAAGAAACATGAAGTCCTAGCACATGTACTATTCACTATAAGAGCATGTTTGGCATTGATCTGCTCTCTAAAATTCAGCTCCCCTCTAAAAAATGCAAGCTAAATGAATAGCTTCACGATATACAACTTCACAAAAAACTAGAATTTGGGATATAACTCCTTGTTTCTTTGAAGCTCTTCAGGAATGCTCTCAAAACTCTAGAAGGCGGAATTGGGGAAAACTACCCACCACTGTCACCAGTAAATGGATAGGCATTTATTTTCCCCACGTCATCTAATCAAATAGATCATTTCTATCAAATTTCTCATTCTTAAAGTTGGAGTTAGTTGAAAGCCAGATATGATTAGCTACAACTCCTATGTGAAACTATTTCAAAATGGATTTCAGGAGCGAAGCTGATATTTATGGAGCAAGAGCAGTCTAAACAAGCCTTTAAAGCCCATGCTTTTGTTTCTATGCAGCTCACATAAAAAAATTTATTTTATGATGGAAATCTGCGTACATGAATTATACATCCCTATGTATATGCGTATTATTTTTAGGCCTTTTTGAATCATAACATGTTAGTTTTTGATTTTTGTGAATTTTAGGGCTTCGTGGAGTTTGTGAGCCAATAAACTAATTGGTCTATGCGTCGTTAATCTATACCTACTAATAAAGAAAAAAATTCTGCTCTTTTTTAGAACGCCTATCTTTTCCTGAAATCAACCCGCTGTGCAGGCTTAAGTAGCAGAGACAAATTGTTTTTTTTTCATTTTTTCTAAAACACTCTGTTTTTCTATTAGTTAACCCGCAGTCCATCTTTAAGTAATGGATGTTTTTTTATTCAATCCATATCTTTTAAACTGTAACTCCAATTTTAACATGTTATATATAAATTTTGATTAAAAAATGTGTAAAATCTAAATATGATACGGTATTATTTTACCTAATAACTGTTTTAAAATTCTATTTAGGATGTAACCTTAATCAATAGCGCATGATTTATCTTTTTTGGTACCAGCGTCGATCTGTGTTGCAAATGAATGTCTCAGCAAAATCAAACTGAAGATGAAAGAAACCATAAATAGTCACGTATGCATGCCTCGACAAAACCTTGCAGAAGAAAAAGGAAGCAGATTGTTCATGATATGCAGAGAGAGACGTCGTAGGATTGATCACATTCAAATATGTTGTGGTTTTCTGAGCACTGAGTGTTGGGGAACGTAATATTTTAAAAAAAATTGCCTACGATCATGCAAGATCTATCTAGGAGAAGCATAACAACGAGTGGGGAGAGTGTGTCCACGTACCCTCGTAGACCGAAAGCAGAAGCATTTAGTAACGCGGTTGATGTAGTCGAACGTCTTTGCGATCCAACCGATCCAAGTACCGAACGCACGACACCTCCGCGATCTGCACACGTTCAGCTCGGTGACGTCCCTCAAACTCTTAATCCAATTGAGGCCGAAGGAGAGTTTCGTCAACACACGGCGTGGTGACCGTGATGATGAAGTTACCGGCGCAGGGCTTCGCCTAAGCACTACGACAATATCACCGAGGTGGAAAACTGTGGAGGGGGACACCGCACACGGCTAAAGATCAACTTGTGTATATATGGGATGCCCCTCCCCCGTATATAAAGGAGGGGAGGAGGAGGCCGGCTGGCCCTAAGGGGCGCGCCCAAGGGGGAATCCTACTCCATGTAGGAATCGTCCCCCCCTTTCCTAGTCCAAGTAGGAGAAGAAGGAAGGAGAGGGAGAGGGAGAGGGAAAGAGGGGCCGCGCCCCCCTCCCCCATTCCTATTCGGACTCCCCTTAGGTGGGCGCCACCTCCTGGCTGCTGCCCTCTCTTTCCCCTAATGCCCACTAAGGCCCATTACTTCCCCAGGGGGTTCCGGTAACCCCTCCGGCACTCCGATTTTATCCGAAACTACCCGGAACACTTTCGGTGTCCGAATGTAACCTTCCAATACATGAATCTTTATGTCTTGACCATCTCGAGACTCCTTGTCATGTCTGTGATATCATCCGGGACTCCGAACAACCTTCAGTCATCAAATCACATAAACTCATAATACAAATCGTCATCGAACGTTAAGCATGCGGACCCTACGGGTTCAAGAACTATGTAGACATGACCGAGACATATCTCCGGTCAATAACCAATAGCGGAACCTGGATGCTCATATTGGCTCCTACATATTCTATGAAGATCTTTATCGGTCAAACCGCATAACAACATACGTTGTTCCCTTTGTCATCGGTATGTTACTTGCCCGAGATTCGATCATCGGTATCATCATACCTAGTTCAATCTCGTTACTAGCAAGTCTCTTTACTCGTTTCGTAATGCATCATCCCGCAACTAAATCATTAGTCACATTGCTTGCAAGGCTTATAGTGATGTGCATTACCGAGAGGGCCCAGAGATACCACTCTGACAATCGGAGTGACAAATCCTAATCTCGACCTATGCCAACTCAACAAATACTATCGGAGACACCTGTAGAGCATCTTTATAATCACCCATTTATGTTGTGACGTTTGATAGAACACTAAGTGTTCCTCTGGTATTTGGGAGTTGCATAATCTCACAGTCATAGGAACATGTATAAGTCATGAAGAAAGCAATAGCAATAAACTAAACGATCATAGTGCTAAGCTAACGGATGGGTCTTGTCCATCACATCATTCTCTAATGATGTGATCCCGTTCATCAAATGACAACACATGTCTATGGCTAGGAAACTTAATCATCTTTGATTAACGAGCTAGTCTAGTAGAGGCATACTAGGGACACTCTGTTTGTCTATGTATTCACACATGTACTAAGTTTCCAGTTAATACAATTCTAGCATGAATAATAAACATTTATCATGATATAAGGAAATATAAATAACAACTTTATTATTGCCTCTAGGGCATATTTCCTTCAGTCTCCCACTTGCACTAGAGTCAATAATCTAGATTACATAATAATGATTCCAACACCCATGGAGTCTTGGTGCTCATCATGTTTTGCTCGTGAGAGAGGCTTAGTTAATGGGTCTGCAACATTCAGATCTGTATGTATCTTGCAAATCTCTATGTCTCCCTCCTTGACTTGATCACAGATGGAATTGAAGCGTCTCTTGATGTGCTTGGTTCTCTTGTGAAATCTAGATTCCTTTGCCAAGTCAATTGCACCAGTATTGTCACAAAAGATTTTCATTGGATCCGATGCACTAGGTATGACACCTAGATCGGATATGAGCACCTTCATCCAGACTCCTTCATTTGCTGCTTCCGAAGCAGCTATGTACTCCGCTTCACACGTAGATCCCGCCACGACGCTCTTCTTGGAACTGCACCAACTTATAGCTCCTCCATTTAATATAAATATGTATCCGGTTCGTGACTTAGAGTCATCCGGATCAGTTCAAAGCTTGCATCGATGTAACCATTTACGATGAGCTCTTTGTCACCTCCATAAACGAGAAACATATCCTTAGTCCTTTTCAGGTATTTCAGGATGTTTTTGACTGCTGTCCAGTGATCCACTCCTGGATTACTTTGGTACCTCCCTACTAAACTAATAGCAAGGCACACATCAGGATTGGTACACAACATTGCATACATGATAGAACCTATGGCTGAAGCATAGGGAATGACTTTCATTTTCTCTCTATCTTCTACAATGGTCGGGCATTGAGTCTGACTCAACTTCACACCTTGTAACACACGCAAAAACCCTTTCTTTGCTTGATCCATTTTGAACTTCTTCAAAACTTTATCAAGGTATGTGCTTTGTGAAAGTCCAATTAAGCGTCTTGATCTATCTCTATAGATCTTGATGCCCAATATATAAGCAGCTTCACCGAGGTCTTTCATTGAAAAATTCTTATTCAAGTATCCTTTTATGCTCTCCAGAAATTCAGTATCATTTCTGATCAACAATATGTCATCCACATATAATATCAGAAATGCTACAGAGCTCCCACTCACTTTCTTGTAAATACAGGCTTCTCCAAAAGTCTGTATAAAACCATATGCTTTGATCACACTATCAAAGCGTATATTCCAACTCCGAGATGCTTGCACTTGTCCATAAATGGATCGCTGGAGCTTGCACACTTTGTTAGCATATTTTGGATCGACAAAACCTTCTGGTTGCATCATATACAACTCTTATTTAAGATATCCATTAAGGAATGCAGTTTTGACATCCATTTGCCAAATTTCATAATCATAAAATGCGGTAATTGTTAACATGATTCGGACAGACTTAAGCATCGCTACGGGTGAGAAGGTCTCATCGTAGTCAACTCCTTGAACTTGTCGAAAACCTTTCGCAACAAGTCGTGCTTTGTAGACAGTAACATTACCGTCAGCGTCAGTCTTCTTCTTGAAGATCCATTTATTCACTATGGCTTGTCGATCATCGGGCAAGTCAACCAAAGTCCACACTTTGTTCTCATACATGGATCCCATCTCAGATTTCATGGCCTCAAGCCATTTCGCGGAATCTGGGCTCATCATCGTTTCCTCATAGTTCGTAGGTTCGTCATGGTCAAGTAACATGACTTTCAAAATAGGATTACCGTACCACTCTGGTGCGGATCTTACTCTGGTTGACCTATAAAGTTTGGTAGTAACTTGATTAGAAGTTTCATGATCATCATCATTAGCTTCCTCACTAATTGGTGTAGGAATCACTGGAACTGATTTCTGTGATGAACTACTTTCCAATAAGGGAGCATGTATAATTACCTCCTCAAGTTCTACTTTCCCCCCACTTACTTCTTTCGAGAGAAACTCCTTCTCTAGAAAGGATCCATTCTTAGCAACGAATATCTTGCCTTCGGATCTGTGACAGAAGGTGTACCCAACAGTCTCCTTTGGGTATCCTATGAAGACACATTTCTTCAATTTGGGTTCGAGCTTATCAGGTTGAAGCTTTTTCACATAAGCATCGCAGCCCAAAACTTTAAGAAATGACAACTTGGGTTTCTTGCCAAACCACAGTTCATATGGTGTCGTCTCAATGGATTTAGATGGTGCCCTATTTAACATGAATGCAACCATATCTAAAGCATAACCCCAAAACGATAGCGGTAAATCAGTAAGAGACATCATAGATTGCACCATATCTAATGAAGTGCGATTACGATGTTCGGACACACCACTACGTTGTGGTGTTCTGGGTGGCGTGAGTTGCGAAACTATTCCGCACTATTTCAAATGAAGACCAAACTCGTAACTCAAATATTCACCTCCACGATCAGATTGTAGAAACTTTATTTTCTTGTTACGATGATTTTCCACTTCACTCTGTAATTCTTTAAACTTTTCAAATGTTTCAAACTTATGTTTCATCAAGTAGATATACCCATATCTGCTCAAATCATCTGTGAAGGTCAGAAAATAACGATACCCGCCGCGAGCATCAACACTCATCGGACCGCATACATCAGTATGTATTATTTCCAATAAGTCTGTTGCTCGCTCCATTGTTCCAGAGAACGGAGTCTTAGTCATGTTGCCCATGAGGCATGGTTTGTAAGCATCAAGTGATTCATAATAAAGTGATTCCAAAAGCCCATCAGCATGAAGTTTCTTCATGCGCTTTACACCAATATGACCTAAACGGTAGTGCCACAAATAAGTTGCACTATCATTATTAAAATTATATCTTTTGGCTTCAATACTATGAATATGTGTATCACTACTATCGAGATTCAACAAAAATAGACCACTCATTAAGGTTGCATGACCATAAAAGATATTACTCATATAAATAAAACAACCATTATTCTCTGATTTAAAGGAATAACCGTCTTGCATCAAACAAGATCCAGATATAATGTTCATACTTAACGCTGACACCAAATAACAATTAATCGGGTCTAAAACTAATCTCGAAGGTAAATGTAGAGGTAGCGTGCCGACGGTGATCACATCGACTTTGGAACCATTTCCCATGCGCATCGTCACCTCGTCCTTAGCCAATCTTCGCTTAATCCATAGCCCCTGTTTCGAGTTGCAAATGTGAGCAACAGAACCAGTATCAAATACCCATGTGCTACGAGCATTAGTAAGGTACACATCAATAACATGTATATCAAATATACCTTTCACTTTGCCATCCTTTTTATCCGCCAAATACTTGGGGCAGTTTCGCTTCTAGTGATCAGTCCTTTTGTAGTAGAAGCACTCAGTCTCAGGCTTAGGTCCAGACTTGGGCTTCTTCACTTGAGCAACAACTTGCTTGCCATTCTTCTTGAAGTTCCCCTTCTTCCCTTTTCCCTTTTCTTGAAACTAGTGGTCTTGTTAACAATCAACACTTGATGCTCCTTCTTGATTTCTACCTCCGCAGCCTTTAGCATCGCGAAGAGCTCGGGAATTGTCTTATCCATCCCTTGCATATTATAGTTCATCACGAAGCTTTTGTAGCTTGGTGGCAGTGATTGAAGAACTCTGTCAATGACACTATCAACCGGAAGATTAACTCCCAGCTGAGTCAAGTGATTGTGGTACCCAGACATTCTGAGTATATGTTCACTGACAGAACTATTCTACTCCATTTTGCAGCTGTAGAACTTATTGGAGACTTCATATCTCTCAATCCGAGCATTTGCTTGAAATGTTAACTTCAACTCTTGGAACATCTCATATGCTCCATGACGTTCAAAACATCGTTGAAGTCCCGGTTCTAAGCCGTAAAGCACGGCACACTGAACTATCGAGTAGTCATCAGCTTTGCCCTGCCAGACGTTCATAACGTCCGGAGTTGCTCCTACAGCGGGTTTGGCACCTAGCGGTGCTTCCAGGACGTAATTTTTCTGTGCAGCAATGAGGATAATCCACAAATTACGGACTGATAACCCACAAGTATAGGGGATCGCAACAGTTTTTGAGGGTAGAGTATTCAACCCAAATTTATTGATTCAACACAAGGGGAGCCAAAGAATATTCTCAAGTATTAGCAGCTGAGTTGTCAATTCAACCACACCTGGAAACTTAATATCTGCAGCAAAGTGTTTAGTAGTAAAGTAATATGATAGTAGTGATAACGGTAACAAAAGGTAACAGTAGTAAAAGTAATGTTTTTGGTATTTTGTAGTGATGATAGCAATAACAACGGAAAAGTAAATAAGCGGAGAACAATATATGGAAAGCTCGTAGGCAATGGATCGGTGATGGAGAATTACGCCGGATGCGGTTCATCATATAATAGTCATAACCTAGGGTGACACAGAACTAGCTCCGGTTCATTGATATAATGTAGGCATGTATTCCGAATATAGTCATACGTGCTTATGGAAAAGAACTTGCATAACATTTTTTGTCCTACCCTCCTATGGCAGCGGGGTCCTTACGGAAACTAAGGGATATTAAGGCCTCCTTTTAATAGAGAACCGGAACAAAGCATTAACACATAGTGAATACATGAACTCCTCAAACTACGGTCATCACCGGTAAGTATCCCGATTATTGTCACTTCGGGGTTAACGGATCATAACATATAATAGGTGACTATAGACTTGCAAGATAGGATCAAGACATATATTGATGAAAACATAATAGGTTCAGATCTGAAATCATGGCACTCGGGCCCTAGTGACAAGCATTAAGCATAGCAAAGTCATTCCAACATCAATCTCAGAACATAGTGGACACTAGGGATCAAACCCTAACAAAACTAACTCGATTACATGATAGATCCCATCCAACCCATCACCGTCTAGCAAGCCTACGATGGAATTACTCACGCACGGCGGTGAGCATCATGAAATTGGTGATGGAGGATGGTTGATGATGATGATGGCGACAGATTCCCCTCTCTGGAGCCCCGAACAGACTCCAGATCAGCCCTCCCGAGAGGTTTTAGGGCTTGGCGGCGGCTCCGTATCGTAAAACGCGATGATTTCTTCTCCCTTGATTTTTTTCTCCCCGAAACACAATATATGGAGTTGGAGTTGGAGTCGGAGAGGCAACAGGGGCCCACGAGGTAGGAGGGCGCGCCCTAGGGGGGCAGGCGTGCCCCCTACCCTCGTGGACAGGTGGTGGGCCCCATGGCCTTCATCTTTTGCAGGTATTTTTCATATTTTCTGAAAAGTTGCTCCGTGAAGTTTCAGGTCATTCTGAGAACGTTTGTTTCTGCACATAAATAACACCATGGTAATTCTGCTGAAAACAACGTTAGTCCGGGTTAGTTCCATTCAAATCATGCAAGTTAGAGTCCAAAACAAGGGCAAAAGTGTTTGGAAAAGTAGATACGACGAAGACGTATCAACTCCCCCAAGCTTAAACATTTGCTTGCCCTCAAGCAATTCAGTTGATAAACTGAAAGTGATAAAGAAGAACTTTTACAAACTCTGTTTGCTCTTGTTGTTGTAAATATGTAAAGCCAGCATTCAAGTTTTCAGCAAAGATTATAACTAACCACATTCGCAATAACGCATAGGTCTCAAGTTACTCATACCAATAGCATAATCAACTAGCAAGTCATAATAATAAATCTCGGATGACAACACTTTCTCAAAACAATCATAATATGATATAACAAGATGGTATCTCGCTAGCCCTTTCTGAGACCGCAAAACATAAATGCAGAGCACCTTTAAAGACCAAGGACTGACTAGACATTGTAATTCATGGTAAAAGAGATCCAGTCAAGTCATACCCAATGTAAACTAACAGTAATGAATGCAAATGACAGCAGTGCTCTCCAACTGGTGCTTTTTAATTAGAGGGGGATGACTCAACATAAAAGTAAATAGATAGGCCCTTCACAGAGGGAAGCAGGGATTTGTAGAGGTGCCAGAGCTCGGTTTTGAAATAGAGGTGAATAATATTTTGAGCGGTATTGTAACGCCCTCGATGCGGATATATCTCCCACGTGTCGAATCACGACTTAGAGGCATAACCGCATTGAAAGCAATGTCGCAAGTGAGGTAATCTTCACACAACCCATGTAATACATAAGGGAAAGAGATACAAAGTTGGCTTACAATCGCCACTTCACACAATTACATGAATAAAGCATTACATCATCCAAATACAATCAGGGTCCGACTACGGAACCAAATAAAAAGAAGAACCCCAAATGCGACACGGTCCCCGATCGACCCCAACTGGGCTCCACTACTGATCAACTAGAACGAAACAACACAAAGGACAAGATCTTCATCGAGCTCCTCCCGAGCTTGGCTGCGTCATCTGCACGGCTCAACGGCCCCTGCAAGCTGGTTTTGGGAGTAAACTGTGAGCCACGTGGACTCAACAATCTCGCACCCTCGCGATCAAGACTATTTAAGCTTATGGGTAAGGTAAAGGTATGAGGTGGAGCTGCAGCAAGCGACTAGCATATATGGTGGCTAACATACGCAAATGAGAGCGAGAAGAGAAGGCAAAAGCACGGTCGAAAATCTATGATCAAGAAGTGATCCTAGAGCAACCTACGTCAAACATAACTCCAACACCGTGTTCACTTCCCGGACTCCGCCGGAAAGAGACCATCACGGTTACAAACGCAGTTGATGCATTTTAATTAAGGTCAAACTTCAGGTTTTCTACAACCGGACGTTAACAAATTCCCATCTGCCCATAATCGCGGGCACGGCTTTTGAAAGTTCAAATCCCTGCAGGGGTGTCCCAACTTAGCCCATGACAAGCTCTCACGGTCAACGAAGGAATAGACCTCCTCCCGAGACATTCCGATCAGACTCGGTATCCCGGTTCTACAAGACATCCTCGACAATGGTAAAACAAGTTCAGCAAAGCCGCCCGATGCGCCGACATCCTGATGGGAGCTGCACATATCTCATTCTCAGGGCAACACCGGATGAGACATCCTACGAGTAAAACCAGCCCTCAAGTTTCCCTGAGGTGGCCCCGTAGTCTACTCAGTTCGGACCAACACTTAGACAAGCACTGGCCCCGGGGGGGGGGTTAAAATAAGATGACCCTTGGGCTGGCCTAACCCAAGGGAAAAAGGCTAGGTGGCGAATGATATAACCAAGGTTGGGCCTTGCTAGAGGAGTTTTATTCAAAGCGAACTGTCAAGGGGTTCCCATTATACCCAACCGCGTAAGGAACGCAAAATCCGGGAACATAACACCGTTATGACGGAAACTAGGGCGGCAAGAGTGGAACAAAACACCAGGCATAAGGCCGAGCCTTCCACCCTTTACCAAGTATATAGATGCATTAATTAAATAAGATATATTGTGATATCCCAACAAGTAAACGTGTTCCAACAAGGAACACCATCTCCATGTTCCAACAAGGAACAAACTTCAATCTTCACCTGCAACTAACAACGCTATAAGAGGGGCTGAGCAAAAGCGGTAACATAGCCAAACAACGGTTTGCTAGGACAAGGTGGGTTAGAGGCTTGGTTCAACAATATGGGAGGCATGATAAGCAAGTGGTAGGTATCGCAGCATAGGCATAGCAAAAGAGCGAGCAACTAAGCAAGCAAAGATAGAAGTGATTTCGAGGGTATGGTCATCTTGCCTGAAATCCCGCAAGGAAGAAGAACGAGTCCATGAAGAAGACAAACGAACGTAGACGAACGGGTCCTCACAAACGCGACGTTACCGGAACCAACCCGAAGAAGCAAACACTGGAAAATAAGCACACAACATAGTAAACAACCAACACATGAACATGGTATGATATGCGGGATGCGGTATGCGATGCATATGCATGATTTGACAAAGAATGATTGAACCTGGCCTCAACTTGGAAAACCAAGTGTGCCACTGGAAAGATGGGATGAAATCGCTTGAAAACGATATAAAGAACGCCAGAATCGGAGTTACGGTTTGGAAATGGCAAGCGATTCAAATATGACACCGGTCTGCGATTTACAGCAAGTAGCCATCTAAATGCAACAAGATGAACATGCTACAGCACCCAAACATGACAACAAAATACATGGAAGGGATCCATTCATGATGCTTAACAAAAGACTAGCACTGAGCTACGGCCAATTCATCCATTAACAGGTTCAAACAAGCATGGCAAAAATGCATATGGTAAACAGATTTCAGACTTAGTGAAATTAACACTTGTCTGGAATTTCAGATCAGATAGCACTCTTTGGAGCAACAAAACTACATGCTACAGGACCTGAACATGGCAAAGTAAAACATGGCATGGAGCTACTAAAAAATCTTAACAAAAGTCCCTTAGTGACCTTGAGCCAAAAGGGATCAGAAAACACATTTGCAAGCATGTGAACATGGCAAAACGTAATCAGTTTCCAGACTTAGTGAAAACTGGAGCATGCTGAAAACAGATATCAAGTAGGCATGTTTACGAGCTCGATGCACTCACTACGGATCAAGTCATGATAATCTAAGCATACACCCATCAAGAATACACAAAATGCAAGCTAGACATGACAAGAACAATAACATAGCATGCACGGATCAACTACAACATCCTCGGCAAAATCGCTAACAAGTAGACAATCTGCCCAGATTCACGAAATGACAAAAGTAGAGCTCGATTGACTCAAGCTAGGGTGCTCCATAATTGCAAACAAAGACATGGATGGACAGAGCACTACAAGCTTAACAAAACATCCTTACTGATCATCCTCAAAAGAGGCACGGATCACTAGGAAACAACATGAACATATGGCATAATGAGATAAACAGATCAAGGACTTAGTGGAAATGCTAAGTCCCTGAAATCAACATTACCAAGTGCCTCACTTGGCAAGCTTGTGCTAGTCACCACACACATCACAAAAACACATGGGTTTCACCTCTGGATAGATTTCAAAACCCTTAACAAAACACATGTAGAGCTCATGGGCATATCATGCACACAATAATCATGGCAAAAATGACAAATATCTAAATGGAGCAGCAGATCTGACAATTATCTCAAGTAGCACTCTTCTAACAGCATTTCGGGCATCAAGATGAACTCAAATGAAAATGATGCAATGGAATGAAATGATGTGCTCTTTGAGGCGAACATTTTGATATGCTATATGCTCAAATCGGAGTTACGGATGCGGAGTTACGGCATGATGAATATGGGCATATGAAATGTGGGAAACTCGGGGACGGAGGGAGTGGGCCAGCGGGGACGAAGCTGGGCCGGCTTGGCGCTGCGCTGGGCCTTGGCCCACCTGGCCGGCGACGAGGTGGCCCTCCTCCTCCTCGATCCCGCCTGGATCGAGGGAGACAGGGGGCGGCGGCGCACGTCGGCGGAACGCCGGCGTCGGGGTGCGGCGTGGGGTCGCCGGAGGGCGCGAGGGAGGAGGCGAGCCCGGTGCGGGATGGAGGGGCGGCCGACGCTGGCGCGAGGAGCGGCGACCCGAGGCGGCGAACGGACGGGCGGCGACGCGGAAAGGCGGGGCGGCGCGCGGAGGCGAACGGCGGCGAAGGGCGGCGCCGGCGGGATGCGGCGAGCACGACGGCGGCAGAGCTAGGCACGGGAGACCCGCAGCGGTGGCGGCGCAGATCCGGGTCCGGGCGGGCCCGTGATGGGCTCGGCGGGCCACGGGGAGAGAGAGGCCGGCGGGGTGAGGTGGCAGCGCGTGAGTGGATGAGAGGGGCAGCCGAGCTGACGTGGCAGCCTCTGGTTGGCCAAAGTGATGTGGTGCTGGGGTGGACATGTCCGGCCGGCGCGGGAGGAAGTGTCCGGCGGCGCGCGGAGGAGTTTTTAGGGTTTGGACTGCGGGATTTTCGGAAGGGATCACATATTTATAGGTAGAGGGAGCTAGGAGAGTCCAAATGAGGTGCGGTTTTTGGCCACGCGATCGTGATCGAACGACCGAGATGATGGAGGAGGTTTAGGTGGGTTTTGGGCCAAAATGGAGGGGTGTTGGGCTGCAACACACACGAGGCCTTCTCGGTCCCTCGGTTAACCGTTGGAGTATCAAACGAAGTCCAAATGGTACGAAACTTGACAGGCGGTCTAACGGTAGCAAACCAAGGCCGCTTGGCAAGTCTCGGTCCAATCCGGAAATGTTTAACCCCCACACATGAAAGAAAGGTAGAAATGACCATCGGAGGAGAACGGAGCGCCGGAATGCAAAACGGACAACGGGGAAAATGCTCGGACGCATGAGACGAACATGTATGCAAATGAAATGCACATGATGACATGATATGCAATGCATGACACGCAAGCAATGACAAGACAACAACAGTGAATAACTGAACGACACCTGGCACATCGGTCTCGGGGCGTTACAGGTATACTTCCATTGTCAACATAACAACCAAGAGATGGCGATATCTTCCATGCTACACATATTATAGGCGGTTCCCAAATAGAATGGTAAAGTTTATACTCCTCCTTCCACCAACAAGCATCAATCCATGGCTTTCTCGAAACAACGAGTACCTCCAACTAACAAGAGTCCCAGGGGGAGTTTTGTTTGCAATTATTTTTGATTTAGTTTGCATAAAGCATGGGACTGGGAATCCCGGTGACCAGCCATTTATCTCGTGAGTGAGGAGCGGAGTCCACTCCTCTTGAGAATAACCCGCCTAACATGGAAGATACAGGCAACCCTAGTTGATACATGAGCTATTCGAGCATACAAAATAGGATATTTATTTGAAGGTTTAGATTTTGGCACATACAAATTTACTTGGAACGGCAGGTAGATACCGTATATAGGTAGGTATAGTAGACTCATGTGGAATAACTTTGGGGTTTAAGGGATTGGATGCAAAAGCACTATTCCCGCTTAGTACAAGTAAAGGCTAGCAAAAGACTAGGAAGCGACCAGCTAGAGAGCGACAACAGTCATGAACATGCATTAAAATTAATCAACACCGAATGCAAGTATGGGTAGGATATAATCCACCATGAACATAAATATCGTGAAGGCTATGTTGATTTTGTTTCAACTACATGCGTGAACATGCGCCAAGTCAAGTCACTTAAATCATTCAGAGGAGGATACCATCCTATCATACCACATCATAACTATCTCAATTGTTGGCACGCAAGGTAAACCATTATAACTCATAGCTAATCAAGCATGGCACAAGAAACTATGATCTCTAATTGTCATTGCAAACATGTTTATTCATAATAGGCTGAATTAGGAACGATGAACTAATCATATTTACAAAAACAAAAGAGTTCGAGTTCATACCAGCTTTTTTCATCTCATTCAGTCCATCATATATCATCATAATTGCCTTTCACTTGCACGACCGAACGATGTGAATAATAATAATAGTGCACGTGCATTGGACTAAGCTGGAATCTGCAAGCATTCAATAAACAGGAGAAGACAAGGCAATATGGGCTCTTTTGTCAGATAAACAATAATGCATATAAGAGCCATTTCAACAATTTAATTATGGTCTTCTCCTATCGATCCCCAAAGAAAAGAAAAGAAATAAAACTATTTACATGGGAAAGCTCCCAACAAACAAAAGAAGAACATGAAATCTTTTTGGGTTTTCTTTTTTATTACTACTACAAGCATGGAAATTAAACTGATTAAAAGCTACAACTAATTTTTTTTTGGTTTTTCTTAAGGTTTATTAAACACACAAGAAGAAAGCATAACAAGGAAAATAAACTAGCATGGATGATACAATGAAAAAGTATGAGCACCTACATCTAGCAATGAGTGTGTGAGTATAAATGTAATGTCGGTGGGAAATACGTACTCCCCCAAGCTTAGGCTTTTGGCCTAAGTTGGTCTATGGCCACGGCTGGCCTGGAGGATATCCATAATAGTAGTTGGGGTCGTACTGAGAAGAAGAAGAGGAAGACTCTGATTGCCACTGGCTGACAATCATCTCCGGATCCCACTGGTAATTAGACTATCGTGGAGGATCAACTTGTGGTTCCGGCTTTGCCTCCACGGCTGGTGCAGGGTTCCGGTAGGCGTGAATAGTCTTCAACGAAACAAAGTACTGGCCTACAGATAAATCAAACAAAGAAGGAGCAGGCAAGGTAATAGTCTCAGGATGATGTTTATTAAAGAACAATTGATATTTAAGCTCCCCTTCCCTATTCTTAACAATAAAATCATGTGCCACCATACTTTTATAATCTAGATAAACACGAGGCAACACTTTTTCTTCCTTCTCATAATGCTTAATAGGTATGTTAAAATGTGCAGCTAGGCGTGAAGCATAGATGCCTCCAAAGATGGGGCCCTTTGTACGGTTCAGACTTAACCGTTTGGCAATAATGCCACCCATACTAACAGAGTTATCACCGTATAAACCGTGGAGCAAAATAATAATATCAGGGATACTAAGGTTTCCACAGTTTCCGCGACCAATTAAACAACGACTAGCAAATAATGCAAAATAATGTAAAACAGGAAAATGTATGCTAGTGATTCGTGCATCGGAAACCTTCCTTGTTTCCCCTACAGTGATAGTATCAATAAACCCGATGTGGTTCTTCTGTCTTGCCCTCAAAAGAGACTAAACAAACCCGACAAAAATCATAAAGTGTCATCTCCTTATGCTCATCATATAAATAAAACTCCACCGTAGGTGGTGAGCTCCTAGAATGGAAATGAAAGTTTTGCACAAAGATATTTGTGAATAAGAGATACTGATTGCATTGGTCGTGGAGGAAAGCGGCGAGGCCTGCATTCTTAGCCAATTCATGAAAATCTTCATAAATCCCGGCTGCTCTCAAGAAATCTTCGGAAGGCCATTCACACGCCCGAACCTCCGCGGTGCGAGGCAGATTATACTTAGGCTTCGGTGTCTTTTCCTTCGAGCTTTGGCTCGATGAGCCCCTCAAAAGTCTCCTCATCATTTTCTGAAAAATTCTGAAATTTTTAGTAACTTCAAAATAAAAGTAAACCAAACTCAATAATATTGATAGCAACTACTCCTACAAGTGCCTAGAGCTATATCATGCATCAAAACTACTTGGAACCATATAAATTTGACATGCAAGCTCAAGAACAGGGTCACCTAAGAAGAAAAAATTTGCAATGAATAAAGCACTAGAACGAAAACTAATTGGACCAATGGAGGAGTCACATACCAAGGAACAATCTCCCCAAGCAGTTTTGTGAGAGGTGCTTTGAGCAAGGAGATCGAAAATGGCAGCAAAACGAGCTAGAACTCGTGCTTGAGCTGGATATTCGTGTTTGGGGGAGGAAGAAGGAGTGTATGGGTGAAAGGATAAGTGGAGGAGGGCCACCGTGGGCCCACGAGGCAGGGGGCGCACCCAGGGGGTAGGGCGCGCCCTCCACCCTCGTGGGTAGGTGGTTGAACCCCCCTGCTGTGTTCTCAGTGCCAAATATTCTCAAATATTCTAGAAAAAATCATATTTAAATTTCAGGGCATTTGGAGAACTTTTATTTTTGGGGTATTTTTATATTGCATGGATAATCAGATAACAGACAGAAAAATATTTGTTTTTATTTTATTTAATATAAATATCAGAAAGTAAAAGTGGGGTACAGAAGGTTGTGCCTTCTAGTTTCATCCATCTCATGATCATCAAAAGGAATCCACTAACAAGGTTGATCAAGTCTTGTTAACGAACTCATTCCGAATAACATGGAACCGGAGAAATTTTGAATAACACTATGTTACCTCAATGGGGATATGCACATCCCCAATAATAAGAATATCATATTTCTTCTTGACAGTAGGAAGAGGAAATTCAAAACCTCCAAATATAATCGATGGAATTTTTCCAATAGAGTTGATACTATGAACTTGAGGTTGTTTCCTCGGAAAGTGTACCGTATGCTCGTTATCATTAACATGAAAAGTGACATTGCCTTTAGTGCAATCAATAAAGGACCCTGCAGTATTCAAAAGGGGTCTTCCAAGAATATTAGACATACTATCGTCCTCGGGAATATCAAGAATAACAAAGTCCGTTAAAATAGTAACGTTTGCAACTACAACAGGCACATCCTCACAAATACCGACAGGTATAGCAGTTGATTTATCAGCCATTTGAAAATATATTTTAGTAGGTGTCAACTTATTCAAATCAAGTCTACGATATAAAGAGAGAGGCATAACACTAACACCGGCTCCAAGATCACATAAAGCAGTTTTAACATAGTTTCTTTTAATGGAGCATGGTATAGTTGGTACACCGGGATCTCCAAGTTTCTTTGGTATTCCACCCTTAAAAGTATAATTAGCAAGCATGGTAGAAATTTCAGCTTCCGTATCTTTCTTTTATTTGTAATAATATCTTTCATGTACTTAGCATAAGGATTGGTTTTGAGCATATCAGTTAATCGCATACGCAAAAAGATAGGTCTAATCATTTCAGCAAAGCGCTCAAAATCCTCATCATCCTTTTTCTTGGATGGTTTGGGAGGAAAAGGCATGGGTTTCTGAACCCAAGGCTCTCTTTCTTTACCATGTTTCCTAGCAACAAAGTCTTTCTTATCATAACGTTGGTTCTTTGATTGTGGGTTATCAAGATCAACAACAGGTTCAATTTCTATGTCATTATCATTACTAGGTTGAGCATCATTATGAACATTATCATTAACATTACCACTAGTTTGAGGTTCATTACCAGATTGAGTTTCAGCATCAGAAATAGAAATATCATTTGGATTCTCAGGTGTTTCAGTAATAGGTTCACTAGAAGCATGCAAAGTTCTATCATTTTTCTTTTTCTTCCTGTTAGAAGGACTAGGTGCATCTATATTATTTCTCTGAGAATCTTGCTCAATTCTCTTAGGGTGGCCTTCAGGATACAAAGGTTCCTGAGTCATTTTACCACCTCTAGTCATAACTCTTATAGCATTATCACTATCCTTACTATTCTATTCATTGAGCAAATCATTTTGAGCTTTAAGTACTTGTTCTACTTGAGTGGTAACCATAGAAGCATGTTTACTAATAAGTTTAAGTTCACTTTTGACATTAGCCATATAATCACCCAAGTGTTCAAGCATATTTGAATTGTATTTCAATTGTCTACCAAAATAAGCATTAAAATCTTCTTGCTTAGCCATAAATTTATCAAACTCATCTAAGCATGGGCTAGCAAATTTAGTAAATGGGATTTCAGCTTTATCATATCTATAGAGAGAATTTACCTTTACTACCTGTGTCGGGTTATCAAGACCATGAGTTTCTTCAATAGGTAACGGATTAAGATTATATGTTTCTTCAACAGGCGGTAAATTAATACCATGTATTTCTTCAATAGGAGGTAAATTCTTAACATCTTCAGCTTTAATACCTTTTTCTTTCATAGATTTCTTTGCCTCTTGCATATCTTCAGGACTGAGAAATAGAATACCCTTCTTCTTCGGAGTTGGTTTAGGAATAGGCTCAGGAATTGGCTCCGGAGGTGTCCAATTATTTTCATTTGTCAACATATTATTCAATAGAATTTCAGCTTCATCTGGTGTTCTTTCCCTGAAAACAGAACCAGCACAACTATCCAGGTAATCTCTGGAGGCATCGGTTAGTCCATTATAAAAGATATCAAGTATTTCATTTTTCTTAAGAGGATGATCACGCAAAGCATTAAGTAATTGGAGAAGCCTCCCCCAAGCTTGTGGGAGACTCTCTTCTTCAATTTGCACAAAATTATATATATCCCTTAAAGCAGCTTGTTTCTTATGAGCAGGGAAATATTTAGCAGAGAAGTAATAAATCATATCCTAGGGACTACGCACACAACCAGGATCAAGAGAATTAAACCATATGTTAGCATCACCTTTTAATGAGAACGGAAATATTTTAAGGATATAAAAGTAACGAGTTATCTCATCTTTAGTGAACAGGGTGGCTATATCATTTAGTTTAGTAAGATGTGCCACAACAGTTTCAGATTCATAACCATGAAAAGGATCAGATTCAACCAAAGTAATTATATCAGGATCAACAGAGAATTCATAATCCTTATCAGTAACAAAGATAGGTGAAGTAGCAAAAGCAGGGTCAGGTTTCATTCTAGCATTTAGAGATTGCTTACTCCATTTAGCTAATAGCCTTTTGAGTTCATTTCTATTTTTGCAAGCTAAAATAGCTAAAGAAGCTTCTTGATCAAAAACATAACCCTTAGGAATAACAAGTGATTCTTCATCATCATTTCATCAGTATCATCAGATTCAATATTTTCAATTTCTCTAGCTCTAGCAAGTTGTTCATCAAGAAATTTACTAAGTGGCACAGTAGTATCAAGCATAGAAGTAGTTTCATCATAAGTATCATTCATAGGAGAAGTGGCATCATCAATAACATGCAACATATCAGAACGAATAGCAGAAGCAGGTGTAGGTGTCGCAAGCTTACTCAAAACAGAAGGTGAATCAAGTGTAGAGCTAGATGGCAGTTCCTTACCTCCCCTCGTAGTTGAGGGATAAATCTTGGTTTTTGGATCTCTCAAGTTCTTCATAATGATGAGCAGATATATATCCCAAGTGACTCAAAGAATAGAGGTATGCTCCCCGGCAATGGCGCAAGAAAATAGTCTTGATAACCCACAAGTATAGGGGATCGCAACAGTTTTCGAGGGTAGAGTATTCAACCCAAATTTATTGATTCGACACAAGGGGAGCCAAAGAATATTCTCAAGTATTAGCAGCTGAGTTGTCAATTCAACCACACCTGGAAACTTAATATCTGCAGCAAAGTGTTTAGTAGCAAAGTAATATGATAGTAGTGATAACGGTAACAAAAGGTAACAGTAGTAAAAGTAATGTTTTTGGTATTTTGTAGTGATGATAGCAAGAGCAACGGAAAAGTAAATAAGCGGAGAACAATATATGGAAAGCTCGTAGGGAATGGATCGGTGATGGAGAATTACGCCGGATGCGGTTCATCATGTAACAGTCATAACCTAGGGTGACACGGAACTAGCTCCATTTCATTGATGTAATGTAGGCATGTATTCTGAATATAGTCATACGTGCTTATGGAAAAGAACTTGCATAACATCTTTTGTCCTACCCACCCATGGCAGCGGGGTCCTTACGGAAACTAAGGGATATTAAGGCCTCCTTTTAATAGAGAACCGGAACAAAGCATTAACACATAGTGAATACATGAACTCCTCAAACTACGGTCATCACCAGTTTGTATCCCGATTATTGTCACTTCGGGGTTAACGGATCATAACACATAATAGGTGACTATAGACTTGCAAGATAGGATCAAGAACACTCATATATTGATGAAAACATAATAGGTTCAGATCTGAAATCATGGCACTCGGGCCCTAGTGACAAGCATTAAGCATAGCAAAGTCATAACAACATCAATCTCAGAACATAGTGGACACTAGGGATCAAACCCTAACAAAACTAACTCGATTACATGATAGATCCCATCCAACCCATCACTGCCCAGCAAGCCTACGATGGAATTACTCACGCACGGCGGTGAGCATCATGAAATTGGTGATGGAGGATGGTTGATGATGACGATGGCGACGGATTTCCCTCTCCGGAGCCCCGAACGGACTCCAGATCAGCCCTCCTGAGAGGTTTTAGGGCTTGGCGGCGGCTCCGTATCGTAAAACGCGATGAATTCTTCTCCCTTGATTTTTTCCCCGAAACACAATATATGGAGTTGGAGTTGGAGTCGGAGAGGCAACAGGGGGCCCACGAGGTAGGGGGCGCGCCCTAAGGGGGCAGGCACACCCCCACCCTCGTGGACAGGTGGTGGGCCCCCTGACCTTCATCTTTTGGAGGTATTTTTCATATTTTCTGAAAAGTTGCTTCGTGAAGTTTCAGGTCATTCTGAGAATGTTTGTTTCTGCACATAAATAACACCATGGTAATTCTGCTGAAAAAAGCGTCAGTCCGGGTTAGTTCCATTCAAATCATGCAAGTTAGAGTCCAAACAAGGGCAAAAGTGTTTGGAAATGTAGATATGATGGAGACGTATCACGGACCCATTCCGTGTAGTTGCTACCATCATCTTTCAACTTAGCTTTCTCTAGGAACGCATTAAAATTCAACGGAACAGTAGCACGGGCCATTTATCTACAACAACATAGACATGCAAAATACTATCAGGTACTAGTTCATGATAAATTAAAGTTCAATTAATCATATTATTTAAGAACTCCCACTTAGATAGACATCCCTCTAATCATCTAAGTGATCACGTGATCCATATCAACTAAACCATGTCCGATCATCACGTGAGATGGAGTAGTTTTCAATGGTGAACATCACTATGTTGATCATATCTACTGTATGATTCATGCTCGACCTTTCGGTCTCAGTGTTCTGATGCCATATCTGCACATGTTAGGCTCGTCAAGTTTAACCCGAGTATTCTGCGTGTGCAAAATTGGTTTGCACCCGTTGTATGTGAACGTAGAGCTTATCACACCCGATCATCACATGGTGTCTCGGCACGAGGAACTGTCGCAACGGTGCATACTCAGGGAGAACACCTGTACCTTCAAATTTAGTGAGAGATCATCTTATAATGCTACCGCCGTACTAAGCAAAATAAGATGCATAGAAAGATAAACATCACATGCAATCAAATAAGTGATATGCTATGGCCATCATCGTCTTGTGCCTTTGATCTCCATCTCCAAAGCACCGTCATGATCACCATCGCCACCGGCTTGACACCTTGATCTCCGTCGAAGCATCGTTGTCGTCTCGCCAACTATTGCTTCTACGACTATCGCTACCGCTTAGTGATAAAGTAAAGCAATTACATGGCGATTGCATTTCATACAACAAAGCGACAACCATATGGCTCCTGCCAGTTGCCGATAACTATTACAAAACATGATCATCTCATACAACAATTTATATATCATCACGTCTTGACCATATCACATCACAGCAAGCCCTGCAAAAACAAGTTAGACGTCCTCTACTTTGTTGTTGCGAGTTTTACGTGGCTGCTACGAGCTTCTAGCAAGAACCGTTCTTACCCACGCATCAAAACCACAATGATTTTTCATCAAGTGTGTTGTTTTAACCTTCAATAAGGACCGAGCATAGTCAAACTCGATTCAACTAAAGCTGGAGAAACAAAAACCCACTAGCCACCTGTGTGCGAAGCACGTCGGTAGAACTAATCTCATGAACGCGGTCATGTAATGTTGGTCTGGGCCGTTTCATCCAACAATACCACCGAATCAAAGTATGACATGCTGGTAAGCAGTATGACTATTATCGTCCACAACTCTTTGTGTTCTACTCGTGCATATAACATCTACGCATAAACCTGGCTCTGATACCACTATTGGGGAACGTATTATTTCAAAAAAATTGCCTACGATCACGCAAGATCTATCTAGGATAAGCATAGCAACGAGTGGAGAGAGTGTGTCCATGTACCCTCATAGACCGAAAGCGGAAGCATTTAGTAACGTGGTTGATGTAGTCGAACGTCTTCGCGATCCAACCGATCCAAGTACCAAACGCACGGCACCTCCGCAATCTACACACGTTCAGGTCGGTGACGTCCCTCGAACTCTTGATCCAGTTGAAGCCGAGGGATAGTTTCATCAACACGACGGCGTGGTGACGGTGATGATGAAGTTACCGACGCAGGGCTTCGCCTAAGCACTACGACAATATGACCGAGGTGGAAAACCGTGGAGGGAGGCACCGCACACGGCTAAAGATCAACGTGTGTGTCTATGGGGTGCCCCCTCCCCCGTATACAAAGGAGGGGAGGAGGAGGCTGGCCGGCCCTAAGGGGCGCGCCCATGGGGGGGAATCCTACTCCAAGTAGGAATCGACCCCCCTTTCCTAGTCCATGTAGGAGAAGAAGGAAGGAGAGGGAGAGGGAGAGGGAGAGGGAAAGAGGGGCCGCGCCCCCTCCCCTAGTCCTATTCGGACTCCCCTTGGTGGGGGCCACCTCCTGGATGCTGCCCTCTCTCTCCCATAAGGCCCACTAAGGCCCATTACTTCCCCCGGGGATTCCGATAACCCCTCCAGCACTCCGGTTTTATCCGAAACTACCCGAAACACTTCCGGTGTCTGAATGTGACATTCCAATATATGAATCTTTATGTCTCGACCATTTCGAGACTCCTCGTCACATCCGTGATCTCATCCGGGACTCTGAACAACCTTCGGTCATCAAATCACATAAACTCATAATATAAATTGTCATCAAACGTTAAGCGTGAGGACCCTATGGGTTCGAGAACTATGTAGACATGACCGAGACATATCTCCGGTCAATAACCAATAGCGGAACCTGGATGCTCATATTGGCTCCTACATATTCTACGAAGATCTTTACCGGTCAAATCGCATAACAACATACGTTGTTCCCTTTGTCATCAGTATGTCGCTTGCCCGAGATTCGACTGTCGGTACATCATACCTAGTTCAATTTTGTTACCGGCAAGTCTCTTTACTCGCTCTGTAATGCATAATCCCGCAACTAACTCATTAGTCACATTGCTTGCAAGGCTTATAGTGATGTGCATTACCGAGAGGGCCCAGAGATACCTCTCCGACAATTGAAGTGACAAATCCTAATCTCGATCTATGCCAACTCAACAAACACCATCGAAGACACCTGTAGAGCATCTTTATAATCACCCAGTTACGTTGTGACGTTTGATAGCACACTAAGTGTTCCTCCGATATTCGGGAGTTGCATAATCTCATAGTCATAGGAACATGTATAAGTCATGAAGAAAGCAATAGCAATAAACTAAACAATCATAGTGCTAAGCTAACGGATGGGTCTTATCCATCACATCATTCTCTAATGATGTGATCCCATTCATCAAATGACAACACATGTCTATGGCTAGGAAACTTAACCATCTTTGATTAACGAGCTAGTCTAGTAGAGGCATACTAGGAACACTTTATTTGTCTATGTATTCACACATGTACTAAGTTTCCAGTTAATACAATTCTAGCATGAATAATAAACATTTATCATGATATAAGGAAATATAAATAACAACTTTATTATTGCCTCTAGGGCATATTTCCTTCATTGAGGCCACTGTCGGCGAGGGTAATAAGGAGGTAAGGGGAAACATAGATGGGATGCCATGTTCAAATAAAGGACATGAGCCTATTGGAGTCTTGATTCATAATTATTGGGTTAAGGCAGCGTTGTATTTTTTTTCTCCTCCCGTTGCAACGCACGGGCTCTTTTGCCAGTTGTCTCTATGTAGTTAATTCCCAGGATATATTTTGCCTCTTTTAATTCCTTCACCAAAACAATGTTTCTCAGTAAGGTCTTAACGGCCCGAGCATAGAATTGTTATTCCTAGTTAATAATATGTCATCTATATATGCCTACGGATGTAGGCCATAGCAAAAACAGAGCTTTCAAGTATCTTGAAGAAAGGGTATGGAATAAGGTGAAAGGTTGGATGAAATTTTCTCTCTCTTCCCAGGGGAAGACGCTCTCATCTAATCTGTGGCGCAGGGCGGGCGTACCCTTATACTCCATGTCTTGGTTTAGACTACTGTCAAAGATACGACAAACACTAGAAAATGAGGAAGATCAAATCAACACAAAGGACACAAGGCCACTTGATTGGATGGTGTTCGTTGATGTTGTCAGGGCACATCTTTATACCTGTTGGTGTAGCAATTTTGTTCGCCTCGAAGGTGGCTTTGAGTTAATCCTTGTATGCATTTTCTCAGATTCTGATGAATAAATTAATAAAAATGGTTGCATGCATCATTTTGATGCAGAGGCCGGGAGTAATCCTCCTTAAAAAAATACAGAGGACACAAAAATTTAACGTGAAACGATAATCTTATCTCATGCTGCAGCTTACAAAAGATATATCTATCAGTGGTGACCCAGGTTGAAACTGATTCAAGCCTCCCGGTGACGGACCTCCACTCCGCTCAGTCAAAAGTTAGCCATTATATGACTTTGGATCACAACTCAACAACTACCCCATGGACTTAGTCTTCAGATAAATTCAATCATTAGGAAGTTCTGGTGGAATAGTATGCATTATAAGAAAGAAAAACAAGTTAGGTCTCATGGTGTGGGTGGTGATGACACAACCAAAATACCAAGGGGGATTGGGCTTCAGAGACAAGAGTTATTTAATCTAGCCTTTTTTTGCCAAAAAACTTCCAATCTATTCATCTTCAATCATGACAGACAACGAACACCATAAATAATAAAAATTACATCCAAATCCGTAGACCACCTAGCGACGACTACAAACACTGAAGCGAGCCGAAGGCGTGCTGCGGTCATTGCCGCTCCCTTGTCGGAGCCGGGCAAAAATTGTTGTAGTAGACAGTCGGGAAGTCGTCGTGCTAAGGCCCCATAGGATCAGCGCAGCAAAACAGCAACCGCCGCCGATGAAGAGTAGCGTAGATCGAAATGATCGAACCCGAAAACACATGAACATAGACGGACTATGACCAGATCCGAACAAATCCACCAAGGATAGATCCGCCGAAGACACACTTCCGCATGCCCACCAATGATGCTAGACACACCATCAAGACATGGACTAGGCGGGGAGAACATTATTCTATCCTCAGAGAGCCGCCGCCGTCTCGTCTTTTTGAGTAGAACATAAACCCTAACAAAACGCGAAGAGACAACTGAAACCGGAGCCCTCTCGTCGGCAAGGGCCGAGATCCACCGCACTGCCATGGCCCTGAGGCCACCGGAGACGAGGTGGACCGCCGACGGGAGGCAAGGCAACCCTAGACTTTTCTTGGGGAGGACTCAACAACTATCCGGTGGACTTAGTCTTCAGATAAATTCAATCATTAGGAAGTTCTGGTGGGGTAGTATGCATTATAAGAAAGAAAAACAAGTTAGGTCTCATGGTGTGGGTGGTGATGACACAACCAAAATACCAAGGGGGATTGGGCTTCAGAGACAAGAGTTATTTAATCTAGCATTGTTGGCAAAGCAAGCATGGAGGATCTTGCAAGCTCCAGAAACCTTAAGCGCAAAATTTTGAAAGCTAGGTATTATCCTGATACTGATTTTTATGGAAGCTCAACTTGGTGGTCATCCTTTATATATTTGGCGGGCAATAGTGTATCGGTGATGGAACAAAAAAGTGGATACCACATGATTATTCTATGCGACCCATTGCATGCTTAGCTCACCACCGGCCACAAAAAGTGATGAACTGATTGATGAAAGCTCAGCGCGGTGACGGAAGGACGTGGTTGAATATGTCTTCCAGCTGAAATAATTATGAACATTCCCATGTGTGCTCGTCCTATGCAAGATTTTTGGGCTTGGAGCTATGAGAAAAAAAGGAGAATTTACTGTGCGCTCGACATTTGGCTCTTGTACCGGTTTCGAAAAAAAGACATTTGGCTCTTGTATGAGCGTCCTGAAAAATAAATTCAAGTGTCAACCGGTGGTATATGTGAGCGGCCTAAAAAAGACATCTGCAACCCAACATTGTTACATAGAAAATTGAAATCATCACCAATATTGAGTGCGGCGCTGGTGTTCAGGCATGTCCACTTGGTTGATCTCACTTCTTGGGGTCGGAGCTTTCTAAACTTGCGAGCCTGAGATTCTGTAATGAAAGTTATACCAAAATAGAATAACTCACGTTCAAGTTTCTCTTCTCGTGTGGAATGAGCAGGTGCTCAGTGCTCCTTGTGCAATGGCTACGACGGAGTGGTACGTCTATAGGTGGTCTTACCATGAGACGTCTTCTCTTCTGGACCCGGGACCTGGGACATTAGTCCAACATAGAAACAGAGCATATAACAAGAAGATATTTACCGAGTCATGATACCACATATAATTCATGACGGCCGAGTTGGCAACAACTTACAATCCGAACGCTTCGGATATGGCTCGTAATGCACCCGTCAATGACTCATAATTAATTATACATTTCCAGTAGGGAAAATAAATAAAAACTTGACATAGGTATAAGAGCTTGGCTCGTTCATGCGACTGTTCAGGAACGTAGCATGCAATTTCAAAAAATTACCTACGATCACGCAAGATCTATCTAGAAGATGCATAGAACGAGAGGGGAAGAGTGTGTCCACGTATCCTTGTAGACCGAAAGCGGAAGCGTTAGTATAACGTGGTTGATGTAGTTGAACGTCTTCGCAATCCAACCGATCTAGTACCGAACATACGGCACCTCCGAGTTCAGCACACGTTCAGCTTGATGACGTTCCTTGAACTCTTGATCCAGCAAAAGGGTCGAGGGAGAGTTTCGTCAGCACGACGGCATGATGACGGTGATGGTGATATGATCCGCGCAGGACTTCGCCTAAGCACTACATGAATATGACCAGAGAAGTAAACTGTGGAGAGAGACGCCGCACACGGCTTGGAACAATTGTTGTGTCTCCAAGGGGTGCCTGCCCACGTATATAAATGTGACGCCCCGAGACCGTTGCGCCAGGTGTCTTCCAGTTATTCACCGTCGTTGCCATGTCATTCGCTTGCGTGTTGCATCTTGTCATTGCACCATATGCATTGCATCATCGTGTTTTCAAAACTTGCATCCGTCCGGGTTTCCCCAATTCTTTCTGTTGCCCGTTTTGAGTCCATACACACTTGCACGCGCCCGCGGCATGTCCGAAATAGTATTTTATAAGTGGCCGGGAAATGTTCTCGGAATGGGATGAGAGTTGACGTGTGGTCTTATTATAGTGTAGATAGACCGCCTGTCAAGTTTCATCGCATTTGGAGTTCGTTTGACGCCCCAACGATTAACTATAGCGGCAGTATAGCCGGTCTATCGTCGGACGTTTTCGGTCTCCGAAAACAGTCGCCGGGCCTCTCCTCTTCTCTCTTCTCAGACCTTTGCTGCACTACCTCTCACCGCCAGGCCCTACCTAACCTTTCTCGTCACAGTGCACCGACCCCTCGCGCGCGCGTCCGAAATCTGTCCCGGACCCGACCCGAGCAGTCGTCACCGTTGTGTCCGGATCATCCCCAAACATCTAAAAAACGTCTCCGTTTTGTTAATTGGACTCCCTAGCTATTTTATTCGCGATCGTCCGATTGCGATCGTAGGGACGAGATAGCCCCTAACCTTACCTACTCGCTATATATATTAGTCTAACCTGAGACCAAATCCCTAGTTTCTAGGGATCCCCTAGCTGCCGCCGCCACTCCTCTCCCACATCGGGATCCCCTCCCGATCCAAAATCCTTCCTTGACTTTCCATTCGGGCCAACCGCTCATCGCCCCAATTCCATCGATCCATCCCCTCCAACCAGAGATCCCCACGGCCCTCCTCGACCAGCAACAACCAGGAGCTCGAGCTCCTTCTTCGCAGCCCCGCAAGGCCCGAGCGCCTCGTCCCGTGCATCGATCCAGGATGGATTGGGAGCAGCTCTGCCCTTCGCATGCCGCCGCTAGCGACCTCATCCACCACCACCTCGCCATTCCCCTGCCTCAGTCTCGCCTCTTGCATCCTCCCGCAGAGGCACTCCCCTCGGCTCCGAGCGCTACCACCCGCCGACGGTCTCGCCGAAGCCAGCCGGCGACCACGGCAACCCCGCTGGACCCAGGTCGCGTCGCCCCACTGTCCCTTCCTTTTCTCCCTTCTTATACTCTCTCTCTAACCCTCCTCTCTCCCTGTCATGGCAGTAGCAGCCAGGGACGCCGGTCCTCGTCCGCAGCACCCCGGCGCTGTGCACCCATGCCTTCCTCCCCACGCCCGGATCCGCCGCCGCGCCGTCCCGGAGTCCCGCGCCAAGTCCGCCGCCGGCACTCCTTGCCTCGTTCGTCAAGGAGACGACGAGCACTTGGCTTATCAACGCTCCAGCCGCTGACCACGACCGCGTGCACCTCGTCCACGTCTTCCAGGAAGACTACGACGACACGCGTGGGCTGCGCCAGCGCCAAGGCCCAGCTCACCTAGCCTTCGGCTGCCTCCTCACCAACCGGGCCGAAGCCCATGGGAGAGCAGCCCCGTCCAGACCCCCCTGCTCCTGTTGGCCCAACCAGTTTTGGCCCATGTCATGTTTTTTTCTCGTTCTGCGAATTTGTCCATTTTTTCCAGAGTACAACAGTTTTGCAGTTTAGCCCCTCTAGTGCATGCATATCGTAACTCACAAATCGTGCATCATTTGTAAAAACCTTACATATGAAAAATGCTTAGAATTTTGAGTAGATTAATAATATGCCACTTTCATGCATGTTAAAAATGTCTAAAAAGTTGTTTGTTTAATTTTGCATAAATGCCATGCTAAAATGCTTTATTTCATAACTAAATAACCGTAGCTCGGTTTTAAATAATCTTTATATGTAAATGGGGTAGAATTTTGCGTAGTTTAACATGGTGGCATCACATTTCATGTTTAACAGCTATAAAATATGGTTTAGGTCAGAACAGTACCAAAACCTAAAACATGCACATGAGGAGTTTCCGGACTTGTTGTTTGTTGTTCCGGCCTCATTTAAATTTGCCTAGATAGGTAGTTTTATTATGCTTCACCCTCTTGCCATGTTAATCAACATTTTAATATTGTTGGGTACATAAAAAAGATCGAACTAAATAAGTCACGTGGTGTTCCGTCAATATGCAACTCGTTGCATATTGAGCTCCACTTAATTTGTAGGATTGTTTGTGCATTTTTTGCCATGCCATGCCTCATTAAACCGGACATGCATCGTACGTGATTGTGCATCATGCCATGATTATGTGATGGTTTTTTACCATGTTGTGTGCTTCTTTCCGGTGTTGCTTCTTCTGGTTGGTTCCGTTAACGTCGCGTTTGTGAGGACCCGTTCGACGATGTTCGTTTGTCTTCTTCATGGACTCGTTCTTCTTCCTTGCGGGATTTCAGGCAAGATGACCATACCCTCGAAATCACTTCTATCTTTGCTTGCTACTTGCTCTCTCTTTTGCTATGCCTATGCTGCGATACCTACCACTTGCTTATCATGCCTCCCATATTGTTGAACCAAGCCTCTAACCCACCTTGTCCTAGCAAACCGTTGTTTGGCTATGTTACCGCTTTGCTCAGCCCCTCTTATAGCATTGTTAGTTGCAGGTGAAGATTGAAGTTTGTTCCTTATTGGAACATGGAGATGTTGTTCCTTGTTGGAACATGTTTACTTGTTGGGATATCACAATATCTCTTATTTAATTAATGCATCTATATACTTGGTAAAGGGTGGAAGGCTCGGCCTTATGCCTGGTGTTTTGTTCCACTCTTGCCGTCCTAGTTTCCGTCATATCGGTGTTATGTTCCCGGATTTTGCGTTCCTTATGCGGTTGGGTTATAATGGGAAAACCCTTGACAGTTCGCCTTGAATAAAACTCCTCCAGCAAGGCCCAACCTTGGTTTTACCATTTGCACTAACAACCTATAACCTTCCCTTGGGTTTTCGCGAGCCCGAGGGTCATCTTTATTTTAACCCCCCCGGGCCAGTGCTCCTCTGAGTGTTGGTCCGAAACGGGCAGCCTGCGGGGCCACCTCGGGGCAACTCGAGGGTTGGTTTTACTCGTAGCTTGACCTATCCGGTGTGCCCTGAGAACGAGATATGTGCAGCTCCTATCGGGATTTGTCGGCGCATCGGGCATCTTTGCTGGTCTTGTTTTACCTGTCGAAATGTCTTGTAACCGGGATTCCGAGTCTGATCGGGTCTTCCCGTTAGAAGGAATATCCTTCGTTGACCGTGAGAGCTTGTGATGGGCTAAGTTGGGACACCCCTGCAGGGATTGAACTTTCGAAAGCCGTGCTCGCGGTTATGGGCAGATGGGAATTTGTTAATGTCCGGTTGTAGTAAACCTGAAGTTGACCTTAATTAAAATACATCAACCGCGTGTGTAACCGTGATGGTCTCTTCTCGGCAGAGTCTGGGAAGTGAACACTGTGTTGGAGTAATGCTTGACGTAAGTAGTCCAGGATCACTTCTTGATCATAGTTTCTCGACCGCGCTTTGCCTTCTCTTCTCGCTCTCATTTGCGTATGTTAGCCACCATATATGCTAGTTGCTTGCTGCAGCTCCACCTCATACATTTACCTTACCCATAAGCTTAAATAGTATTGATCGCGAGGGTGTGAGGTTGCCGAGTCCCCGTGACTCACAGATACTTCCAAAACCAGCTTGCAGGTGCCGATGAGACCGTGCAGGTGACACAACCAAGCTCAAGGAGGAGCTCGATGAAGATCTTGTCCTTTGTGTTGATCCGTTACCAGTTGATCAGTAGTGGAGCCCAGTTGGGGTTGATCGGGGATCTGTGTAGCATTTGGGGTAGTCTTCTTTTATGTTGGTTCCATAGTCGGACCTTGTTTGTATCTGGTTGATGTAATGCTTTATTCATGTATTTGGGTGAAGTGGCGATTGTAAGCCAACTATGTATCTCTTTTCCCTTATGTATTACATGGGTTGTGTGAAGATTACCTCATTTGCGACATTGCTTTCAATGCGGTTATGCCTCTAAGTCGTGCTTCGACACGTGGGAGATATAACCGCATCGAGGGCGTTACAAGTTGGTATCAGAGCCTTCCCCGACCTTAGGAGCCCCCCTGCTTGATCGAATAGCTGGCGTTGTTGAGTCTAGAAAAATGTTTTGAGTCTTTTAGGAATTATATATATCAGAGAGTTAGGACTTCTTTTTACTCCCCAGTCCCGTCGTCGCTCTGGTGAGGCATCCTGACGTAGAGTTTTGACTCTTCTCTTCTCAAATTTCACTAAATTTTTTTTAGGATCACGCGGGTATCTTGGAATCGTTTCGATGGTTTTGTGACGAGAACATTGTCCTTGGTGCCTCCTGTCATTTAGGGGTTGTGGCAGTGTCCCGGGGAGTTGAGCTCCGAGGTGTTATCATCACAATTTTATCATTGCAGTTCTGGAATACCTGAGATTAGTTTCGCCGACATAAAAAATCTCTTTTATGTAGTTGTTGGTGAGATAACCTCGACGCCACCCAGTACTGGGGCGGGAGTTCGGGAGTATTGCCATAACTCGTATAACGGATGCTTTTCGAAGGTTGAGGTAGATGATTTACGAAGATTTATTGGTTATGTGTTGAAGGATGGATACAACTGGATGTAGGATTTGCTAGCTTTGGGTGAGATATTATGCTTCCCCTGTATCCCCAACACCTGATTGCATAACCGAAAAGTTTCGGGAGTTTATAAGTGGGAATTCAAGTAGCTCTTAGGATATCTTTCCGACAGATATATGATATGAAATTGGGGTTCGACGTCTAGTGGTCCGCCTATTCACAGTTGGTTTTACAGTGGTCTCATTGTGTCTTAAAGAGTCCTTGGCTATGCCGACTCGGGGACGCTTCGTATGTCATGTGCACTGCCTTGTACATGATGGTGCTGTACGATCGAGCCCGTGTAGGCCCCACCACGAAAACCTCGGACGAAATCTCTATCATATGTTTGTTCTAGCTTATTCTGCAAGCCAATCCTTTGTTTTTGTTTGTAGTTGTGGTATTCGAGTTGCTTCAATGTCAAGTGTTGATTCCATACCTTCCCCAAATGGTGTTCTCATATTTCTATGTGAATACTTATCCTTCTCGATCATCGAGTTTGTCTTTTCAATTTCTTTTCAACCTGTGTGCTCCTCTTCAAATGGATCCAATCTTGTCAACATTCACAAGATCAATTATCAGTTTTTCTCAACGGTGTTTGTTTCATCCGTCCCCAAGTTGCCTTTGTTTTCCCGCCCACCCACCTTTTTTCTTCAAGGAATCCGATGTTTTAATCAAGTATCCTTTATATTCTTGTGAAGTCTCTCCATTCCTTTTCCGTCAATGTTCTTATCTGGTGATTCTCAGGAAGATTCTAATGGAGCTCCAAGTTCATCATTCGTCATTCTTTTTCTTCTGCGGTGGATTCAATTCAATCTTTCAGTGTTGTTCATATCTTTTCCTCATTTCAATACCTTCTCATACCGGTGCATCTCTTAATCATCTACTCCTCACTATTCATTTGTTTCGGAGTGCCGAAGATATCTCAGAAGATTCGTGTTTTCCACTCTGCTTTCGTTCAATCTCTTTCGAGATTGTTATCTCATTCAAGCCATTTAATTCAACTGGTGCTTTCTCTCTTTTAAATCATTCAACGGTGTATCTTTTGAGTGGGCCCTAACCCATAGGTCTTTTCCCAGGATCTTACCTGACTCTTCTTATTTTCCCGGAGCTATCCTCAAATTTTATTTTTGAAGTTTGACATAAGAATGATTGTCATCAGTCTTATGTTTTTCTCCAAGATCTTTTAAATTCTTTTCATCATTGGCTCAACCTTCCATTTTCATCCCGGAGTATCTCAACAATTTGGTGGTGTTTCTCATTGTCATTCTCAGTTATTGAAGACCGAAGAAGAGTTTCTCTTTAATATTGCTCCATTCTCTTCAAGATTCATGGTGCTAGCTTGTTGCCATCCTCTCACAATTGTTTTCGATTGTGGGAATTCTCTTCATCCATCCAGAGCGTTTCATGAGTTGTTTTCTCTTTTCCTTCCTCCGGAGCCCATCATTTCAGAATACTTATTCATTCTCAGCCTTCAGCTATCATTCTCCAAATCTTACCGGTGCATCATTCAATATTTTCTAATCAGTTCGTGATCCCTTCGTTCACTTGTATCTAAATTCTCTCAAGTATCCTCGTTCATTTCATAATTCTAACTGGTGTTCCTTTATCTTTCTTTCGGTCATTTTAATTCTTACGGTGGTTCGTGCAAGATTCCTTTTCTTTCGTTATCATATCAATTCATTCGTTATTTCGATTCCACCGGTGTTTTCGTTGAAGGCATTCTCAAGTTGGCGCGATATCTATCTTAATCTTTTCTACGAGAATAAGTAATATGCCAAATCCGTTGATTGTCATCAATTTAAATTGGGGATGGATACACATAACGTAATTCTTATTCTTGTTTCATCAAGTTTATTCAATTCCCTATCCCGGAGGCTCATCAAATTCCTGATTTCAATTGTTTCATCTTCTCTTTTTCCCGGAGTTCCAACCTTTTTCAATTATTTCACCACGGAGATTCATTTAAATCGGTACAAGGATTCACCTTGTGTTTTCAACTTCTCTTTCCTTCCGTTTGATCATTCTTTTGTTTAACGGAGTTCTTCATGGAGGTTCTACATGATGGTTCATCAAGGATTTAATTCCTTTTCAAAGTGTTCATTGAGATTCTTTTCTAAAGGAGCTCAAGTATTCTTCTTCGTGCAATTCGGAGTGCAATTCCTTCTACCATATCATTGGAGGTGGTATTATGTCATTCTTGATAATTTGAGTTCATGTTTCATGATTCACATGTTGTTAAGAATGAGATATTTTAAATCCATCAACCTCTTCGTTGGAGTTATCTTGGGTTATTTTTCACCTAAAGCCTTCCCTAAGGATTGTTGCTATCTATGGTGCTCATAAATGACTTAAGTAATTCATCTATTCCCCCGGTGAAGTAAGTTTCTCGTCTCCTTGTTGATATCAATCCAATCTTGGTTTCCGTTAGTGGTAGAATTTCACCTCATAATTTTAAGTAGTTTTTCATAAGCCCACTACAAGTTTATTCGTTTCGCTGTTGGTTTTTCCAACAATTTCGTTATACCGTTCTTGCAAGGATGCTTTTCAAGCTCTTTTGTGGCAGAAGTTGCCATTTTCTTCTCCGTTCTTTTGTTCCGACGATCCAACTTCTATTATTTCGTTCCAGAGGCATTGTGATGTTGCTCTCTAATACCCATCATCTTGTTTTGTCAAGATCATGTTCTTTCCTTTTGCTTATCCATTTAACCGGAGTGTGTGCCCGCTGCTCAAGTTCTCCGTTTTATCAAGCCTTTCATATCTTTCCAACCGGAGTGCTGTTCGAATTTGTTCTTCCTTGTTCCTTTTCCTAACGGAGTGCTTTCAACTTCGCTCATTCTCGTTGCATTCTTTCTTTCAATTTGTTCAACCTCTCAAGGCTCGTGGTTTCACTCGTTTGTCAAAGAAGCAACTTAGCTTTACCTCTTCTCTTTCTCTTCCGTTTTCCTCCGGTGCCATTCTAGATCTCGGGACAAGATCCTCTCGTAGTGGTGGAGTGTTGTGACGCCCCGAGACCGTTGCGCCAGGTGTCTTCCAGTTATTCACCATCGTTGCCATGTCATTCGCTTGCGTGTTGCATCTTGTCATTGCACCATATGCATTGCATCATCGTGTTTTCAAAACTTGCATCCGTCCGGGTTTCCCCAGTTCTCTCTGTTGCCCGTTCCGAGTCCAGACACACTTGCACGCGCCCGTGGCATGTCCGAAATAGTATTTTATAAGTGGCCGGGAAATGTTCTCGGAATGGGATGAGAGTTGACGTGTGGTCTTATTATAGTGTAGATAGACCGCCTGTCAAGTTTCATCGCATTTGGAGTTCGTTTGACGCCCCAACGATTAACTATAGCGGCAGTATAGCCGGTCTATCGTCGAACGTTTTCGGTCTCCGGAAACAGTCGCCGGGCCTACCACCCGCCGACGGCCTCACCGGAGCCAGCCGGTGACCACGGCAACCCCGCTGGACCCAGGTCGCGTCGCCCCACTGTCCCTTCCTTTTCTCCCTTCTTATACTCTCTCTCTAACTCTCCTCTCTCCCTGTCATGGCAGTAGCAGCCAGGGACGCCGGTCCTCGTCCGCAGCACCCCGGCGCTGTGCACCCATGCCTTCCTCCCCACGCCCGGATCCACCGCCGCGCCGTCCCGGAGTCCCGCGCCAAGTCCGCCGCCGGCACGCCTTGCCTCGTTCGTCAGGGAGACAACGAGCACTTGGCTCGTCAACGCTCCAGCCGCTGACCACGACCGCGTGCGCCTCGTCCACGTCTTCCAGGAAGACTACGACGACACGCGTGGGCTGCGCCAACGCCAAGGCCCAGCTCACCTAGCCTTCGGCTGCCTCCTCACCAACCGGGCCAAAGCCCATGGGAGAGCAGCCCCGTCCAGACCCCCCTGCTCCTGTTGGCCCAACCAGTTTTGGCCCATGTCATGTTTTTTCTCGTTCTGCGAATTTGTCCATTTTTTTTCCAGAGTATAGCAGTTTTGCAGTTTAGCCCCTCTAGTGCATGAATATCGTAACTCACAAATCGTGCATCATTTGTAAAAACATTATATATGAAAAATGCTTAGAATTTTGAGTAGATTAATAATATGCCACTTTCATGCATGTTAAAAATGTCTAAAAATTTGTTTGTTTAATTTTGCATAAATGCCATGCTAAAATGCTTTATTTCATAACTAAATAACCGTAGCTCGGTTTTAAATAATCTTTATATGTAAATGGGGTAGAGTTTTGCGTAGTTTAACATGGTGGCATCACTTTTCATGTTTAACAACTATAAAATATGGTTTAGGGCAGAACAGTACCAAAACCTAAAACATGCACATGAGGAGTTTCCGGACTTGTTGTTTGTTGTTCCGGCCTCATTTAAATTTGCCTAGATAGGTAGTTTTATTATGCTTCACCCTATTGCCATGTTAATCAACATTTTAATATTGTTGGGTACATAAAAAAGATCGAACTAAATAGGTCACGTGGTGTTCCGTCAATATGCAACTCGTTGCATATTGAGCTCCACTTAATTTGTAGGATTGTTTGTGCATTTTTTGCCATGCCATGCCTCATTAAATCGGACATGCATCATACGTGATTGTGCATCATGCCATGATTATGTGATGGTTGTTTACCATGTTGTGTGCTTCTTTCCGGCGTTGCTTCTTCGGGTTGGTTCCATTAACGTCGCGTTTGTGAGGACCCGTTCGACGACGTTCGTTTGTCTTCTTCATGGACCCATTCTTCTTCCTTGCGGGATTTCAGGCAAGATGACCATACCCTCAAAATCACTTCTATCTTTGCTTGCTACTTGCTCGCTCTTTTGCTATGCCTATGCTGCCATACCTACCACTTGCTTATCATGCCTCCCATATTGTTGAACCAAGCCTCTAACCCACCTTGTCCTAGCAAACCGTTGTTTGGCTATGTTACCGCTTTGCTCAGCCCCTCTTATAGCGTTGTTAGTTGCAAGTGAAGATTGAAGTTTGTTCCTTGTTGGAACATCGAGATGTTGTTCCTTGTTGGAACATGTTTACTTGTTGGGATATCACAATATCTCTTATTTAATTAATGCATCTATATACTTGGTAAAGGGCGGAAGGCTCGGCCTTATGCCTGGTGTTTTGTTCCACTCTGCCGCCCTAGTTTCCGTCATATCGGTGTTATGTTCCCGGATTTTGCGTTCCTTATGCGGTTGGGTTATAATGGGAAATCCCTTGGCAGTTCGCCTTGAATAAAACTCCTCCAGCAAGGCCCAACCTTGGTTTTACCATTTGCACTATCAACCTATAACCTTCCCTTGGGTTTTCGCGAGCCCGAGGGTCATCTTTATTTTAAACCCCCCCGGGCCAGTGCTCCTCTGAGTGTTGGTCTGAAACGGGCAGCCTGCGAGGCCACCTCGGGGCAACTCGAGGGTTGGTTTTACTCGTAGCTTGACCTATCCGGTGTGCCCTGAGAACGAGATATGTGCAGCTCCTATCGGGATTTGTCGGCGCATTGGGCGGCTTTGCTGGTCTTGTTTTACCTGTCGAAATGTCTTGTAACCGGGATTCCGAGTCTGATCGGGTCTTCCCGCTAGAAGGAATATCCTTCGTTGACCGTGAGATCTTGTGATGGGCTAAGTTGGGACACCCCTGCAGGGATTGAACTTTCGAAAGCCGTGCCCGCGGTTATGGGCAGATGGGAATTTGTTAATGTCCGGTTGTAGAAAACCTGAAGTTGACCTTAATTAAAATACATCAACCGCATGTGTAACCGTGATGGTCTCTTCTTGGCGGAGTCCGGGAAGTGAACACGGTGTTGGAGTAATGCTTGACGTAAGTAGTCCAGGATCACTTCTTGATCATAGTTTCTCGATCGCGCTTTGCCTTCTCTTCTCGCTCTCATTTGCGTATGTTAGCCACCATATATGCTAGTCGCTTGCTGCAGCTCCACCTCATAACTTTACCTTACCCATAAGCTTAAATAGTATTGATCGCGAGGGTGTGAGATTGCTGAGTCCCCGTGACTCAAAGATACTTCCAAAACCAGCTTGCAGGTGCCGATGAGACCGTGCAGGTGACGCAACCAAGCTCAAGGAGGAGCTCGATGAAGATCTTGTCCTTTGTGTTGATCCGTTACCAGTTGATCATTAGTGGAGCCCAGTTGGGGTCGATCGGGGATCTGTGTAGCATTTGGGGTAGTCTTCTTTTATGTTGGTTTCGTAGTCGGACCTTGTTTGTATCTGGTTGATGTAATGCTTTATTCATGTATTTGGGTGAAGTGGAGATTGTAAGCCAACTATGTATCTCTTTTCCCTTATGTATTACATGGGTTGTGTGAAGATTACCTCACTTGCGACATTGCTTTCAATGCGGTTATGCCTTTAAGTCGTGCTTTGACACGTGGGAGATATAACCGCATCGAGGGCGTTACAATAAAGGAGGGAGAGGAGGAGGCCCGCCACCAGGGGGCGCGCCAAGAGGGGGGAGTCCTACTAGGACTCCGGTCCTAGTAGGATTCGCCCCCCCCTTTTCCTTCTCATGGAGGGGGGGGGGGAAGAGGGAAAGAGAGGGAGAGGGGGAAAGGAAAGGGGGGCCGCGCCCCCTTCCCCTTGTCCAATTCGGACAGCCCATGGGGGGCACCCCTTGTGGGCTCCCCTCTCTCTCCCCTATGGCCCATGTTGTCCCATTACTTCCCCGGGGGTTCCGGTAACCCCTCGGTACTCCAATAAATATCCGAAACGTTCCGAAATCATTCCGGTTTCCAAATACTATCATCTAATATATCAATATTTACCTCTTGACCATTTCAAGACTCCTTGTCATGTCTGTGATCTCATCCGGGACTCCGAACGATCTTCGGTCACCAAATCACATAACTCATAATACAAATCGTCATCGAACGTTAAGCGTGCGGACCCTACGGGTTCGAGAACTATGTAGACATGACCGAGAAACATCTTAGGTCAATAACTAATAGTGGAACCTTGATGCTCATATTGGTTCCTACATATTCTACGAAGATCTTTATCGGTCAAACCGCAATAACAACATATGTTATTCCCTTTGTCATCGGTATGTTACTTGCCCGATATTAGATCGTCGGTATCCTCATACCTAGTTCAATCTCGTTACCAGAAAGTCTCTTTACTCGTTCCGTAATGCATCATCCCGTAACTAACTCATTAGTCACATTGCTTGCAAGGCTTATAGTGATGTGCATTACCGAGAGGGCCCAGAGATACCTCTTTGATACTCGGAGTGACACATCCTAATATTGATCAATGCCAAACCAACAAACACCTTCGGAGACACCTGTAGAGCATCTTTGTAAGCACCCAGTTACGTTGTGACGTTTGATAGCACACATGGTGTTCCTCCGGTATTCGGGACTTGCATAATCTCATAGTCAGAGGAATATGTATAAGTCATGAAGAAAGCAATAGCAATAAAACTTAATGATCATTATGCTAAGCTAACAAATGGGTCTTGTCCATCACATCATTCTCCTAATGATGTGATCCTGTTCATCAAATGACAACACATGTCTATGGTTAGGAAAATTAACAATCTTTGATTAACGAGCTAGTCAAGTAGAGGCATACTTGCTGGGGAACGTAGTAATTTCAAAAAAAAAATCCTACGCACACGCAGGATCATGGTGATGCATAACAACGAGAGGGGAGAGTGTTGTCTACGTACCCTCGTAGACCGTAAGCGGAAGCGTTTATCAACGCGGTTGATGTAGTCGTACACCTTCACGATCCGTCCCGATCAAGTACCGAACGTACGGCACCTCCGCGTTCAGCACACGTTCAGCTCGATGACGTCCTCGCCTTCTCGATCCAGCAAGAGGGGCGAAGTAGTAGATGAGTTCCGGTAGCACGACGGCATGGTGACGGTTGGTGAAGAACAATCTTCGCAGGGCTTCGCCTAAGCACTGCGAAAAACTATGACAGAGGATAAACTAGAGGGGACGGGATTGCCGGCACACGGCTTGGTGTTTCTTGATGTGTCTTGGGTGCTAGCCCTACCCCTCTATTTATATGTTGAGCCTTGGGGTCAAAACTTGGAGTAAAAGCCTCCACAAAGTCAGTTTCACCCAAAAGGCAAGAGTCCTTCTCGGACTCCAGGGCCAGACGCCAGGGTTCCCGGCGTCTGGCCCCTGGACTCCGCAAAATTTCCTTTTGCGCTTTCCAAAAACCTTGTGGGCTTTCCCGTTTGGCCCAAATAAAGTGTTCTCGTACCCAAACATTTCGGGAAACATCCGGAACCCCTTCCGGTGAATTCCGGAACCCTTCCGGAGACCAAACACTATTATTCCATATATCAAACTTTATCGCCGGACCATTCCGGAGTTCCTCGTGATGTCTGTGATCTTATCCGGAACTCCGAACAACATTCGGTTACCAACATACATAACTCATAAATACTATATCGTCAACGAACGTTAAGCGTGCCGACCCTACGGGTTCGAGAACTTTGTAGACATGACCGAGACACTTCTCTGGTCAATAACCAATAGCGGAACCTGGATGACCATATTGGCCCCTACATATTCTACGAAGATTTTTATCGGTCGAACCGCATAACAACATACATTGTTCCCTTTGTCATCGGTATGTTACTTGCCCGAGATTCGATCGTCGGTATCTCAATACCTAGTTCAATCTTGTTACCGGCAAGTCTCTTTACTTGTTACATAATACATCATCCTGCAACTAACTCATTAGTTACAATGCTTGCAAGGCTTATAGTGATGTGCATTACCGAGTGGGCCCAGAGATACCTCTCCGACAATCGGAGTGACAAATCCTAATCTCAAAATACGCCAACTCAACAAGTACCTTCGGAGACACCTGTAGAGCACCTTTATAATCACCCAGTTACGTTGTGACGTTTGGTAGCACACAAAGTGTTCCTCGGGTAAACGGGAGTTGCATAATCTCATAGTCATAGGAACATGTATAAGTCATGAAGAAAGCAATAGCAACATACTAAACGATCAAGTGCTAAGCTAACGGAATGGGTCAAGTCAATCACATCATTCTCCTAATGATGTGATCCCGTTAATCAAATGACAACTCATGTCTATGGTTAGGAAACTTAACCATCTTTGATTAACGAGCTAGTCAAGTAGAGGCATACTAGTGACACTATGTTTGTCTATGTATTCACACATGTATTATGTTTCCGGTTAATACAATTCTAGCATGAATAATAAACATTTATCATGAAATAAGGAAATAAATAATAACTTTATTATTGCCTCTAGGGCATATTTCCTTCACTCTCCCACTTGCACTAGAGTCAATAATCTAGTTCACATTGCCATGTGATTTAACACCAATAGTTCACATCACCATGTGATTAACACCCATAGTTCACATCGTCATATGACCAACACCCAAAGGGTTTACTAGAGTCAATATTCTAGTTCACATTGCTATGTGATTAACACCCAAAGAGTACTAAGGTGTGATCATGTTTTGCTTGTGAGAGAAGTTTAGTCTACGGGTCTGCCACATTCAGATCCGTATGTATTTTGCAAATTTCTATGTCAATAATGCTCTGCACGGAGCTACTCTAGCTAATTGCTTCCACTTTCAAAATGTATCCAGATTGAGACTTAGAGTCATCTGGATCAGTGTCAAAATTTGCATCGACGTAACCCTTTACGACGAACCTTTTGTCACCTCCATAATCGAGAAACATATCCTTATTCCACTAAGGATAATTTTGACCGCTGTCCAGTGATCTATTCCTAGATCACTATTGTACTCCCTTGCTAAACTCAGTGTAGGGTATACAATAGATCTGGTACACATCATGGCATACTTTATAGAAACTATGGCTGAGGCATAGGGAATGACTTTCATTCTCTTTCTATCTTCTGCCGTGGTCGGGCTTTGAGTCTTGCTCAATTTCACACCTTGTAACACATGTAAGATCTCTTTCTTTGACTGTTCCATTTTGAACTACTTCAAAATCTTGTCAAGGTATGTACTCATTGAAAAAACTTATCAAGTGTCTTGATCTATCTCTATAGATCTTGATGCTCAATATGTAAGTAGCTTCATCGAGGTCTTCATTTGAATAACTCCTTTCAAATACTCCTTTATGCTTTCCAGAAAATTCTACATTATTTCCTATCAACAATATGTTATTCACACATTCTTATCAGAAATGTTGTAGTGCTCCCACTCACTTTCTTGTAAATACAGACTTCACCGCAAGTCTGTATAAAACCATATGCTTTGATCACACTATAAAAACATTTATTCCAACTCCGAGAGGCTTGCACCAGTCCATAAATGGATCGCTGGAGCTTGCACACTTTGTTAGCACCTTTTGGATCGATAAAACCTTTAGGTTGCATCATATACAACTCTTCTTCCAGAAATCCATTCAGGAATGCAGTCTTTACATCCATTTGCCAAATTTCATAATCATAAAATGCGGCAATAGCTAACATGATTCGGGCGGACTTAAGCATCGCTACTGGTGAGAAGGTCTCATCGTAGTCAACTCCTTGAACTTGTCGAAAACCTTTCGCAACAAGTTGAGCTTTGTAGACAGTAACATTACCATCAGCGTCTGTCTTCTTCTTGAAGATCCATTTATTTTCGATGGCCTGCCGATCATCGGGCAAGTCAACCAAAGTCCACAATTTGTTCTCATACATGGATCCCATCTCAGATTTCATGGCCTCAAGCCATTTTGCGGAATTTGGGCTCATCATCGCTTCCTCATAGTTCGTAGGTTCGTCATGGTCAAGTAACATGACCTCCAGATAGGATTACCGTACCACTCTGGTGTGGATCTTGCTCTGGTTAACCTATGAGGTTCGGTAGTAACTTGATCTAAAGTTTCATGATCATCATCATTAGCTTCCTCACTAATTGGTGTAGGTGTCACAGGAACCGTTTTCTGTGATGAACTACTTTCCAATAAGGGAGCAGGTACAGTTACCTCATCAAGTTCTACTTTCCTCCCACTCACTTCTTTCGAGAGAAACTCCTTCTCTAGAAAGGATCCATTCTTAGCAACGAATGTGTTGCCTTCGGATCTATGATAGGTGTACCCAACAGTTTCCTTTGGGTATCCTATGAAGACACATTTCTCCGATTTGGGTTCGAGCTTATCAGGTTGAAGCTTTTTCACATAAGCATCGCAGCCCTAAACTTCAAGAAACGACAACTTAGGTTTCTTGCTAAACCACAGTTCATATGGTGTCGTCTCAACGGATTTAAATGGTGCCCTTTTTATGTGAATGCAGCCGTCTCTAATGCATAACCCCAAAATGATAGTGGTAAATCGGTAAGAGACATCATACATTGCACTATATCAAATAAAGTACGGTTATGATGTTCGGACACACCATTACGCTGTGGTGTTCCAGGTGGAATGAGTTTGTGAAACTATTCCACATTGTTTTAATCAAAGACCAAACTCATAACTCAAATATTTGCCTCTGCGATCAGATCATAGAAACTTTATTTTCTTGTTACGATGATTTTCCACTTCACTCTAAAATTCTTTGAACTTTTCAAATGTTTCAGACTTATATTTCTTCAAGTAGATATACCCATATCTGCTCAAATCATCTATGAAAGTCAAAAAATAATGATACCCGCCGTGAGCCTCAACACTCATCGGATTGCATACATCAGTATGTATTATTTCCAACAAGTTTGTTGCTCGCTCCATTGTTCCGGAGAACGGAGTCTTAGTCATCTTGCCCATGAGGCATGGTTCGCAAGCATCAAGTGATTCCAAAAGCCCATCAACATGGAGTTTCTTCATGCGCTTTATACCAATATGACCCAAATGGTAGTGCCACAAATAAGTTGCACTATCATTATTAACTTTGCCTCTTTGGCTTCTATATTATGAATATGTGTATCACTACGATCGAGATCCAACAAACCAATTTCATTGGGTGTATAACCATAGAAGGTTTTATTCATGTAAACAGAACAACAATTATTCTCTAACTTAAATGAATAATAGTATTACAATAAACATGATCAAATCATATTCATGCTCAACACAAACACCAAGTAACATTTATTTAGGTTCAACACTAATCCCAAAAGTATAGGAAGTGTGCGATGATGATCATATCATTCTTGGAACTACTTCCAACACATATCGTCACTTCACCCTTAACTAGTTTCTATTCATTCTGCAACTCATGTTTCGAGTTACTACTCTTAGCAACTGAACCTGTATCAAATACCGAGGGGCTTGCTATAACACTAGTAAAGTACACATCAATAACATGTATATCAAATATACCTTTGTTCACTATGCCATCCTTCTTATCCGCCAAGTATCTAGGGCAGTTCCACTTCCAGTGACCATTTCCTTTGCAGTAGTAGCACTCAGTTCCAGGCTTGGGTCTAGCTTTGGGCTTCTTCATGGGAGCAGCAACTTGCTTGCTATTCTTCTTTGAAGTTCCCTTTCTTTCCCTTTGCCCTTTTCTTGAAACTAGTGGTCTTGTTAACCATCAACACTTGATGCTATTTCTTGATTTCTACCTTCGCCGATTTGAGCATCGCGAAGAGCTTGGGAATTAATTTCGTCATCCCTTGCATATTATAGTTCATCACGAAGTTCTACTAACTTGGTGATAGTGACTAGAGAATTCTGTCAATCACTATCTTATCTGGAAGATTAACTCCCACTTGATTCAAGCGATTGTAGTACCCAGACAATCTGAGCACATGCTCACTGCTTGAGCGATTCTCCTCCATCTTTTAGCTATAGAACTTGTTGGAAACTTCATATCTCTCAACTCGGGTATTTACTTGAAATATTAACTTCAACTCCTCGAACATCTCATATGGTCTATGAAGTTCAAAACGTCTTTGAAGTCCAGATTCTAAGCCGTTAAGCATGGTGCACTAAACTATCAAGTGGTCATCATATTGAGCTAGCCAAATGTTCATAACGTCTGCATCTGCTCCTGCAATAGGTCTATCACCTAGCGGTGCATCAAGGACATAATTCTTCTGTGCAGCAATGAGGATAAACCTCAGATCACGGACCCAATCCGCATCATTGCTACTAACATCTTTCAACACAGTTTTCTCTAGGAACACATAAAAAACACAGGGAAGCAACAACGCGAGCTATTGATCTACAACATGATTTGCAAAATACTACCAGGACTAAGTTCATGATAAATTAAAGTTCAATTAATCATATTACTTAAGAACTCCCACTTAGATAGACATCCCTCTAATCATCTAAGTGATCACGTGATCCAAATCAACTAAACCATGTCCGATCATCACGTGAGATGGAGTAGTTTCAATGGTGAACATCACTATGTTGATCATATATACTATATGATTCACGCTCGACCTTTCAGTCTCCGTGTTCCGAGGCCATATCTGCATATGCTAGGCTCGTCAAGTATAACCCGAGTATTCCGCGTGTGCAACTGGCTTGCACCCGTTGTAGATGAACGTAGAGCCTATCACACCCGATCATCACGTGGTGTCTCAGCACAAAGAACTTTCGCAACGGTGCATACTCAGGGAGAACACTTCTTGAAAATTAGTGAGAGATCATATTAAAATGCTACCGTCAATCAAAGCAAAATAAGATGCATAAAAGATAAACATCACATGCAAACAATATAAGTGATATGATATGGCCATCATCATCTTGTGCTTGTGATCTCCATCTCCGAAGCACCATCATGATCACCATCGTCACCGGCGCGACACCTTGATCACCATCGTAGCATCGTTGTCGTCTCGCCAACTAATGCTTCCACGACTATCGCTACCGCTTAGTGATAAAGTAAAGCACTACAGCGCGATTGCATTGCATACAATAAAGCCACAACCATATGGCTCCTGCCAGTTGCCGATAACTCGGTTACAAAACATGATCATCTCATACAATATATAGCATCATGTCTTGACCATATCACATCACAACATGCCCTGCAAAAACAAGTTAGACGTCCTCTACTTTGTTGCTGCAAGTTTTACGTGGCTGCTACGGGCTAAGCAAGAACCAATCTTACCTACGCATCAAAACCACAACGATAGTTCGTCAAGTTAGTGCTGTTTCAACCTTCGCAAGGACCGAGCATAGCCACACTCGGTTCAACTAAAGTTGGAGAAACTGACACCCGCCAACCACCTGTGTGCAAAGCACGTCGGAGAACCAGTCTCGCGTAAGCATACGCGTAATGTCGGTCCGGGCCGCTTCATCCAACAATACCGCTGAACCAAAGTATGACATGCTGGTAAGCAGTATGACTTATATCGCCCACAACTCACTTATGTTCTACTCGTGCATATAACATCAACACATAAAACCAGGCTCGGATGCCACTGTTGGGGAACGTAGTAATTTCAAAAAAATTCCTACGCACACGCAAGATCATGGTGATGCATAGCAACAAGAGGGGAGAGTGTGTCTACGTACCCTCGTAGACCAAAAGCGGAAGCGTTAGCAACGCGGTTGATGTAGTCGTACACCTTCACGATCCGTCCCGATCAAGTACCGAACGTACGACACCTCCGTGTTCAGCACACGTTCAGCTCGATGACGTCCTCGCCTCCGATCCAGCAAAGGGGCAGGGAAGAGTTCCGGCAGCACGACGGCATGGTGACGATCGTGAAGAACAACCGTCGCAGGGCATCGCCTAAGCACCACGAAAATATGACAGAGGATAAACTAGAGGGGACGCAACGGCCAACACACGACACGAAGATCCTTGTGTGTCTAGGGTGCCCCCTACCCCCCTATATAAAGGATCAGCCTGGGGGCCGAAACACGCAGGAAAAGCCTCCACAAAGTAGGATTCACCCGAAAGGAAAGAGTCCGGAGCGGACACCAGAGACAGAAGCAAGGGTCCCCGGCGTCTGGCCCCTGGACTCCGCAAAACTTTCTTTTGCGCTTTCCAAAAACCTTGTGGGCTTTCCCGAGGGGCCCAAATAAAGTGTTCTCGTACCCAAACATTTGGGAAACATCCGGAACCCCTTCCAGAGACCAAACACTATTATCCCATATATCAAACTTTATCTCCGGACCATTCTGAAGTTCCTCGTCATGTCCGTGATCTCATCCGGAACTTCAAACAACTTCGGTACCAAAATACATAACTCATAATACTATATCGTCAACGAACGTTAAGCGTGCGGACCCTATGGGTTCAAGAACTATGTATACATGACCGAGACACGTCTCCGGTCAATAACCAATAGCGGAACCTGGATGCCCATATTGGCTCCTACATATTCTACGAAGATCTTTATCGGTCAAACCGCATAACAACATACGTTGTTCCCTTTGTCATCGGTATGTTACTTGCCCGAGATTCGATCGTCGGTATCTCAATACCTAGTTCAATCTCATTACCAGCAAGTCTCTTTACTCGTTACGTAATACATCATCCCGCAACTAACTCATTAGTTACAATGCTTGCAAGGCTTATAGTGATGTGCATTACCGAGAGGGCCCAGAGATACCTCTCCGACAATCAGAGTGACAAATCCTAATCTCGAAATACGCCAACTCAACAAGTACCTTCAGAGACACCTGTAGAGAACCTTTATAATGACCCAGTTACGTTGTGACATTTGGTAGCACACAAAGTGTTCCTCTGGTAAACGGGAGTTGCATAATCTCATAGTCATAGGAACATGTATAAGTCATGAAGAAAGCAATAGCAACATACTAAACGATCAAGTGCTAAGCTAACGGAATGGGTCAAGTCAATCACATCATTCTCCTAATGATGTGATCCCGTTAATCAAATGACAACTCATGCCTATGGTTAGGAAACTTAACCATCTTCGATTAACGAGCTAGTCAAGTAGAGGCATACTAATGACACTAGGTTTGTCTATGTATTCACACAAGTATTATGTTTCCGGTTAATACAATTCTAGCATGAATAATAAAAATTTATCATGAAATAAGGAAATAAATAATAACATTATTTATTGCCTCTAGGGCATATTTCCTTCAATAACAGAGTCCATGTCTACCCTCATACCACGTTTTCCGCGGTCCTTATACTCGCTTTAAAGATCCATGATATAAGGAGACTGCTAGAGATGCTCTGAGAGGCTTTGCCTCTAGCTAGGCATTTCCCCAACTCCTCTATTATTTACTCACTACTCCCAACTCCTCTATTATTTGGATAAGGATAACCAACAGGGATTCCGAATCTCAAAATTAAGAGGACATGATGACATTTGTGTTGCTATGTGCGTATTGCCTCCATCAACATCTCCAATGATGCATTGCCGTGCTGCACCCCCAACACCAAATGTCGAGCTGCCGGTGTGGTCACCCACCACGTCAATCATGTGCATTTGTCAAGGGCACGACCACGGACGGCAACCCAATGCAGCGGTTGTTCAAGGGGATCACGCCAAGCGTTCTCGCCCCCCCCCAACACCCCCGCGCTCCTCAGCTCCACCCAAGACTCGAGCCACCTATGCTCCGGCAAGGCAGAGTGCTTGGCGGGCGGCGGCTCGTACTGCCGTCCCAGTATCACAACGCGCCACGATGCAGCTGATCCAGGAGCTCGGAGACCTAGACCCGAAGGACAAGATGACACCCAAAGTAGCGGAGGCGTTGATCAAGCGTTTCGACGAGGTCGAGGGCATCACCAAGCTCAAGCACATGGACCTAGTTGCGCTTAGGATCGCCGCCGGCATGGCCGGCCCTGAGGCAGCTGCCGACGAGGCCATGGTGTGATCATGTGTTTTGTAGTGTTAGGTAGTCTCCATCGACCGCGAGTCGTTAGCTGGTTTGAGTTTGGTTTTTCTTTCATGTTAGTGCCATGTGTAGCAGTGGTCAGGACTAGATGACACCGGGGTTTTGGGCCTGTTGGTGGCCGGCGTCGCCACCTGGATCAGATGGATGTGTGTTGTAAGCTTGCTTCCAGTTGCTTGAGTAGAAATCGTAGTCGATGGAGAATTGCATTGTGTCCCATGAATGACACAAATTGTCCGATTATGAGCTAGAAAGTTAGGGCGCTAAACTCGTCGGCAAAGCATGAAGCAGTTAGGGAAGTTGTCGTGGTGGGCGCACGATAGATGCCAAGGGATGGCTAAAGAGTGGAGGAGGCTCGAGGGCACTAGTGGGCTCCAGAGGCGAGGTCGGCATGAGCGAGCGCAGGACGCAAGACATATCCAAGTTCGGGGCTCTCAGGAGAGATAACACCCCTAGTCCTGCCGAGTGTAGTTTATATGTAACAGTACAGAGTTGCTCCTAGAGCTGTATCGGGGAGGAAGAAGGAGGCAGGCCAAGGCTTAGGCTGCTCCCTCTCCCGGTGTGTGGCTAGTCTAGCTAGTCTGGTGTTGCTTGCTTGAGTGTGTGTGTGAGTGATACGATTCGCCCATGCATGAGGGCTCCTGGGGGTTTTTATGGTGCAACCCCCAGGGGTACAATGGTAATGTTACAAGGCCGTGGGGCCGGGTTGTCATCGTCCGAGAAGCCGGTGCTGGGACCCGCCGGGTGTCAGGGCTCGCCGGGTTCTCCGGGCACGGGACCCACGAGCCTAGGGGCACTGTTGGCCGTCTTGTCGATCGTCAGGGAGTGGCCGGGTCGAGCCTGCTATAGTGGCACTCCGTTAGGTCACTGCCTGCTGTCGTCAGCAGTGACGACGGGGTGCACTGTAGCCACGCCAACCCTGGTCAGCGGGTAGGTGGGGCACTGTTGCCACGCCCCGACTGACCAGAGGCATGGGAGGGGCAATGTTGCCTTGCCCATCTCTGAATGAAGACTCATTCCATCGTACGGCCATGATGGGACAGGAGCTGACCCGCGGCCAGGTTGGGGAACACGCCAAAGGGAAGCTGGTTTGTTGGAGAAGTCTCGGTGCCCCGGGTTGAGGAATTCGGCCGGGTCAAGCAATCCGGTCAAGCGTGAGCCGACCTGAGGGGCGTTGTTGGCCCCGTTGTTTTTGAAAAGGATCCGGGTTCCATTGCCTGCGTGGGGTTCATCCCCCCGACAGTAGTCCCTGAAGCTGTGAAGGTCCGCCGTCTTCTGGTGGGTGGGCCTTCGCAGTCCCCCCCACCGAGGAGGCGAAATTTGTGATCGCCTGGGTCCGGCAACACCCACTGTGTGTTGGCTTCCGGAAGCCGGATCGCGGCATCCCAGCAGGGGCGGAACTGAAGAGTTCGTCGAATCTTGAGGCAATCTTTGTGGTCCGCGCGGCGCACCACGTGGCGCCTGGGAGCCGAGGGGCCAGACAGGCCACGCGCGACATAGGACGGGGCGGATGCGCCTGGGGCCTGCCGCTGCATGCCCTCGGCCCACGCGCGTGGATTTATTGCAGGCGTCCGCGGAGTCGGTTGCCATTTTCCAGGCAGTTATGTGCATGCGTACGTACGCAGTTATTGCAGGGAAGTGGGAGGGGCAAGCGCAAACGATCCCACTTCCCCACGTTTGAACCGTGGGTTGTAAACCGGGGGAGGGGCGGCAGAAATCATTCTCGCTCGCGCTCCCCTGCCTCCTCATCCGCTCTCTACTTCTTGCGACCGCCGCTTTGAGCAGAGCTTCATCAACCCTCTTCTTTTCCTCTTTGTCTTCGTCGATGGCACTTCCGTCGGGCTTGTGGATGGGCTCGACCGTCACCCTGGACAACATCGCCTACCTCCGCACCACCAAGCACTGCTGGGGGAGACGAAGGTCGTCGCGCATGTGCCGCAGGGCGAGCAGGAGCCGCGGCCCGAGCGCACGGAGCGCGTGGTCTTCTACCCGCACTTCAAGAGCAGGTTCGGTCTCCCCGCGAGCACCTTCTTCCGTAGCTTCCTGGAGTTCTTCGGGCTCTAGCCCCACCATCTTGGCGCAGGCACCATCGTGCAACTTTCGGGCTTCGTTACCCTCTGTGAGGGGTACTTGGGGGTCGAGCCTTCAATCGACCTCTGGGTGCGCTACTTTTTCTTGAAGCGGCAGGGGCTGAGGGCCGGGGAGATGTCCGACTGCGGGGCCGCCGTCATCTCCAAGTGGTCGGGTGCTGACTGCCCCAAGATGCCGCTGGAGGATTCTGCCAAGAAGTGGCAGAATTCTTTCTTCTACGTCCGCAACCTCGGTGCGGACCGCATCAACCCGCCGCCCTTCGTCAACGTGCCGCCGCGAGGGAAGCATAATTGGGGTTACTACCCCAAACACCCATCGTAGGAGGTGCTCAACCTGTGCCAGTGGGTGTCATAGATGAAGGAGTGGGAGGGGCTCACCGGGACCGACCTCATCATCGCCTTCATCAAGCGCCGGGTGTTGCCGCTGCAGCAGCGCAGCCACCTCGTCGGTCAGATGACCGGACTCCAGGACCCCGAATGCATGTCGAACTTGCGCCTGGGGGTGGACCAGGTCACGCGCCGGGTCAAGGATATTTCCAAGGCCGGGCTGCGGGATGACTGGGAGTTCGACAAGCCTCCGTATAGCCAGGTGAACCTGGCACCCGTGGTGAGTCCCTGGTCCCGTATTTTGCCGCTGCACATCTTCTCGTTCGTCCTGACGCGACACGGAGCGCCATCCGGCACCCGTATGACCGAGCACCGATGCAGGTGGTGCGGGCTGGCTCAGAGGAGCCCGCGGCCCATGGTGAGGAGGAGGAGGTGGCCGCCGACGTCGGCGCAGTGCATGATGACCCACAAGTATAGGGGATCTATCATAGTCCTTTCGATAAGTAAGAGTGTCGAACCCAACGAGGAGCAGAAGGAAATGATAAATGGTTTTCAGCAAGGTATTCTCTGCAAGTACTGAAATAAGTGGTAACAGATAGTTTTGTAATGAGATAATTTGTAACGAGCAACAAGTAACAAAAGTAAATAAAGTGCAGCAAGGTGGCCCAATCCTTTTTGTAGCAAAGGACGAGCCTGGACAAACTCTTATATAAGGAAAAGCGCCGAGGACACATGGGAATATCGTCAAGCTAGTTTTCATCACGTTCATATGATTCGCGTTCGGTACTTTGATAATTTGATATGTGGGTGGACCGGTGCTTGGGTGCTGTTCTTACTTGAACAAGCATCCCACTTATGATTAACCTCTATTGCAAGCATCCGCAACTACAACAAAAGTATTAAGGTAAACCTAACCATAGCATGAAACATATGGATCCAAATCAGCCCCTTACGAAGCAACGCATAAACTAGGGTTTAAGCTTCTGTCACTCTAGCAACCCATCATCTACTTATTACTTCCCAATGCCTTCCTCTAGGCCCAAATAATGGTGAAGTGTTATGTAGTCGACGTTCACATAACACCACTAGAGGCTAGACAACATACATCTCATCAAAATATCGAACGAATACCAAATTCACATGACTACTAATAGCAAGACTTCTCCCTTGTCCTCAGGAACAAACACTACTCACAAAGCATAATGTTCATAATCAGAGGGGTATTAATATGCATAAAGGATCTGAACATATGATCTTCCACCAATTAAACCAACTAGCATCAACTACAAGGAGTAATTAACACTACTAGCAACCTACTAGCACCAATCCCGGACTTGGAGACAAGAATTGGATACAAGAGATGAACTAGGGTTTTGAGATGAGATGGTGCTGATGAAGATGTTGATGGAGATTGCCCTCTCCCGATGAGAGGAGCGTTGGTGATGACGATGGCGATGATTTCCCCCTCTCGGAGGGAAGTTTCCCCGGCAGAACAGCTCTCCGGAGCTCTAGATTGGATCCGCCAAGGTTCCGCCTCGTGGCGGCGGAGTTTCGTCCCGAAAGGTTGCTTCTTATTTTTTTCTCAACGAAAGACTTCATATAGGAGAAGATGGTCATCGGAGAGCCACCAGGGGGCCCACGAGGTAGGGGGCGCGCCCTAGGGGGGCCCCACCCTCGTGAGAAGGGTGTGGGCCCCCTGGTCTTCATCTTTGGCGAGGATTTTTCATTATTTATTATAAGGTTTCCGTGGAGTTTCAGGACTTTTGGAGTTGCAGAATAGGTCTCTAATATTTGCTCCTTTTCCAGCCCAGAATTCCAGCTGCCGGCATTCTCCCTCTTTGTAAACCTTGTAAAATAAGAGAGAATAGCATAAGTATTGTGACATAATGTGAAATAACAGCCCATAATGCAATAAATATGATATAAAAGCATGATGCAAAATGGACGTATCAACTCCCCCAAGCTTAGACCTCGCTTGTCCTCAAGCAAAAAGCAAAATCGAAAAATATGTCCACATGTTTAGAGATGAAGGTGTCGATAAAAATAAAATACGGACATGAGGGCATCATGATCATTCTTATAACAGCAACTTATATAATTTTTGTCATATGATCTCTAATGCTAGAGTAATAATTCAATCACAATATCAGGTATGAATCGTAAACTTCATTGAAAACTAACAAACTACAATCTCGGTCATTGAAGCAATTGCAATTTATCATAACATAGGAAAGAGTCAATGTATAAGAGCTTTTCAGCAAGTCCACATACTCAACTATCATATAATCTTTCACAATTGCTGACACTCGCGCAATACTTATGGGTATGGAGTTTTAATCGGACACAGAGAAAGATAGGGGCTTATAGTCTTGCCTCCCAATGTTTTACCTCAAGGGTAATGTCAACAGTAATAGTTCATGAAAACTCACATCCAATTAGCCATATATACCAGGATTCTTTCCAACATGCTGAGCTTGCCAAAGGATAAAATGAAAAAGGAAAGGTGAAGATCACCATGACTCTTGCATAAGGTAGAAGATAATAATAAAGGATAGGCCTTTCGCAGAGGGAAGCAGAGGTTGCCATGCGCTTTTATGGTTGGATGCACAAAATCTCAATGCGAAAGAACGTCACTTTATATTGCCCCTTGTGATATGAACCTTTATTATGCAGTCCGTCGCTTTTATTACTTCCACATCACAAGACCGTATAAAGCTTATTTCTCCCACACCAATCAATCATACATATTTAGAGCAATTTTTATTGCTTTGCACCGACGACAACTTACTTGAAGGATCTTACTCAATCCATATGTAGATATGGTGGACTCTCATGGCAAAACTGGTTTAGGGATTTTGGAAGCACAAGTAGTATTTCTACTTAGTGCTGAGAATTTGGTTAGCATGAGGGGGAAAGGCAAGCTCAACAAGTTAGAGGAACCATGACAACATACTTTATCTCAGATATAAGAAAGACATAACTCATTACGTTGTCTTCCTTGTCCAACTTCAACTCTTTAGCATGTCATATTTTAATGAGTGCTCCCAAACATAAAAGATGTCAATGACAATATATCTATATGTGAAAACCTCTCTTTCCTTATTACTTCCTATTAATTGCAACAATGACCAAAACTAGGTCTGCCAACTCCCAACAACTTTTAATCATCATACTCTTCTATGTGAAGTCATTACTCTCAATAAGATCGATATGAACTTTTTGTTTCTTTTTATTCTTTTCTTCTTTCTTTTATTCATCCAAGATTATGGCAAAACAATCAAGCCCTTGACTCAACACTAATCTTTATTATATATAACTCATGGACTCGATTACATAGATGGATCATAAAGCAAAACTCAAAACTAGATCATGCCATAAACTTTATTCTACTAGATCAAGATACTACTAATAGGATCGAACTAAGAAAAACGTTGAAGATAGGAGTTGTGATTGTGATATGATACCGGGGCACCTCCCCCAAGCTTGGCAGTTGCCAAGGGGAGTGCCCATACCCAGATACTCAATTCTTCTTTGTTGGAGGAGACGGTGGAGGTGTTGTTGATGATGCGGGCTTGTCATCCATCTTCCAAGGCATAGGTTCACCATCATAGAAAGATGATCGAGTCTCCGGAATCCTCAAATCTGCAGCCAAACTCATTCTTTTGAATCTATATTCATACTCACAGTTTTGGTTTTGAAGGTCATAGACTTGGGCTTGGAGGTGCTCGATCTTCTCATGTAGCTTGAAGATGGCCTCCTCGGTGTTCTTGGCATCCGGCTTGTAGTTGTTAGTGAACTCTGCGAGCATCATGTGGCTAGCGTTGATTCCACGCTCCACCATCCTTTGGCACTTGAAAACTTGTTGCTCCACTTCTTCGAGCCTCGTCTCCATGCTTCTGGTCCCCTTTGGTCCCTCTTCATCGCGGATGTGCAGCAACCCATCACGCATCTCAATGGTTTGAGGGTGTCGCAGCACCTCCGCGAGGTAAGGGTTGATGACCTTCTCGAAGAACTTGTCCTTGGAGGCGCTTGGGGCCGTCATGATAACCTAGATCTGTCAGAAAAATAGCTCGAAACAAAAACGGGAGATTTTTGCGTGATACGAGAGTCAAAACCTTCGGGAGAATATATAATGAATTTTTACCAACCGAAATACGTAACGTGCAAGAAAACGGAGTCCGGAAGGCACACGAGGCGCTCACGAGGTAGGGGGGCGCGCCCAGGGGGGTAGGGCGCGCCCACCACCCTCGTGGGGCCCTCGTGTCCTTCCCGGACCGATACTTATTTTTATATTTTTCTAAATATTCCAAAATGGAGAAATATTGCCTTAAAAATTGTTTTGGAGTAGGTTTACTTACCGTACCACATACCTATTCCTTTTCGGAGTCTGAAACATTCCGGAAAGTGTCCCTTATGTATTCCTCCGGGGTTACGGTTTCAATAATATTGGTTTCAACATTTATGGGATTACCTGAGATATAATGTTTAATTCTTTGACCGTTTACCACCTTCGGATTTGTGCCTTCGAAGTTGTTGATTTTTATGGCACCGGAACTGTAGACCTCCTCGATAACATAGGGGCCTTCCCATTTAGAGAGAAGTTTTCCTGCAAAAAATCTTAAACGAGAGTTGTATAGCAATACATAATCACCTACATTAAACTCACGCTTTTGTATCCTTTTATCATGCCATCTTTTAAATTTTTCTTTAAACAACTTGGCATTTTCATAAGCTTGGGTTCTCCATTCATCAAGTGAGCTAATATCAAATAACCTCTTCTCACCGACAAGTTTGAAATCATAGTTGAGTTCTTTAATAGCCCAATATGCCTTATGTTCTAGTTCGAGAGGTAAGTGACATGCTTTTCCTTAAACCATTTTATATGGAGACATACCCATAGGATTTTTATATGCAGTTCTATATGCCCATAATGCATCATCAAGTTTCTTAGACCAATTCTTTCTAGACCTATTAACAGTCTTTTGCAAAATTAATTTGAGCTCTCTATTGCTCAACTCTACTTGACCACTAGACTGTCGGTGATAAGGAGATGCAATTCTATGATTAACATCATATTTAGCAAGCATTTTACGGAAGGCACCATGAATAAAATGTGAACCACCATCAGTCATTAAATATCTAGGGACTCCGAACCTCGGAAAAATAACTTCTTTAAGCATTTTAATAGAAGTGTTATGATCAGCACTACTAGTTGGAATAGCTTCTACCCACTTACTAACGTAATCAACAACAACTAGAATATGTGTGTATCCATTAGAGGCAGGAAAAGGTCCCATATAATCAAAGCCCCAAACATCAAACGGTTCAATAACAAGTGAATAATTCATAGGCATTTCTTGACGTCTACTAATATTACCAATTCTTTGACATTCATCACAAGACAAGACAAACTTACGGGCATCCTTGAAGAGAGTAGGCCAATAAAAACCAGATTGCAATACCTTATGTGCAGTTCTATCTCCAGCGTGGTGTCCTCCATAGGACTCGGAGCGACACTTGCGTAGGATCTGTTCCTGTTCACGCTCAGGTACACAACGTCTAATAACACCATCTAATCCTTATTTATAAAGATGTGGGTCATCCCAAGAGTAATGTCTCAAGTCATAGAAGAACTTTTTCTTTTGCTGGTATGTGAAGCTAGGTGGAATAAACTTAGCAACAATATAATTAGCATAATCAGCATACCATGGAGTACTACGAGAATTACTTATAACATTTAATTGTTCATCAGGAAAGTCATCATTAATAGGTAGTGGGTCATCAAGAATATTTTCTAACCTAGATAAGTTGTCTGCAACGGGGTTCTCAACTCCCTTTCTATCAACAATATTCAAATCAAATTCTTGTAGCAAGAGAACCCATCTAATAAGTCTAGGTTTAGCATCTTTCTTTTCCATAAGATATTTAATAGCAGCATGATCCGTGTGAATAGTTACTTTAGAATCAACAATATAAGATCTGAACTTACCACAAGCAAATACAACTGCTAAAAGCTCTTTTTCAGTAGTAGCATAATTTCTTTGAGCATTGTCTAGAGTCTTACTAGCATAATGAATAACATTTAATTTCTTATCAACTCTTTTCCCTAGAACAGCACCTACAACATAATCACTAGCATCACACATAATTTCAAAGGGTAAATTCCAATCAGGTGGCTGAACAGTAGGTGCAAAGACTAATGCTTTCTTAAGTATTTCAAATGCTTCTACACAATCATCATCAAAGACAAATGGTATATCTTTTTGCAATAAATTAGTCAGAGGCCGAGAAATTTTTGAGAAGTCCTTAATGAACCTCCTATAAAATCCAGCGTGACCAAGGAAACTTCTTATACCTTTGATGTCCTTGGGACATGGCATCTTTTCAATAGCATCAACCTTGGCTTTATCAACTTCAATACCTCTTCCAGAAACATTGTGCCCCAAGACAATACCTTCATTAACCATAAAGTGGCACTTTTCCCAATTCAAGACAAGATTAGTTTCTTCACATCTCTGCAAAACTCGATCAAGATTGCTCAAGCAATCGTCAAAAGAGGAACCATAGACGGAAAAGTCATCCATCAAAACCTCACAAATCTTTTCACAAAAGTCAGAGAATATAGCCATCATGCATCTTTGAAAGGTAGCAGGTGCATTACATAAACCAAAAGGCATACATCTATAAGCAAAAGTACCAAAAGGGCAAGTAAAAGTAGTCTTTGATTGATCTTTACCCGACACAGGTATTTGAGAGAAACCAGAATAACCATCTAGAAAGCAATAGTGTGTATGTTTGCATAATCTTTCTAGAATTTGATCAATAAAAGGTAAGGGGTAATGATCTTTCTTAGTAGCTTTATTTAATTTGCGGAAATCAATTACCATCCTATAACCTGTGATAATTCTTTGTGGAATCAATTCATCTTTATCATTAGGAACAACAGTAATACCTCCCTTCTTAGGGACACAATGGACAGGACTTACCCACTCACTATCAGCAACGGGATAAATTATACCTGCCTCCAGAAGCTTGAGTATTTCTTTTCTTACCACTTCTTTCATTTTAGGATTCAGACGTCGTTGAGGATCACGAACTGGTTTGGCATCTGCTTCCAAATTTATTTTATGTTGACATAAAGTGGGACTAATGCCCTTAAGATCATCAAGAGTATATCCAATAGCAGCACGATGCTTCTTCAGAGTTTTCACTAATCTTTCTTCTTCATGCTCTGAAAGGTTAGCACTAATAATAATAGGATACATCTCCTTTTCATCAAGATAAGCATATTTAAGATTATCAGGCAAAGGTTTAAGTTCAAACACGGGATCACCCTTGGGTGGAGGAGGATCCCCTAAAATTTTAACAGGCAAATTGTGTTTCAGAATAGGTTCCTGTTTAAAGAATACTTCATCTATTTCCCTTCTTTCATTCATGAACATATCATTTTCATGGTCTAGCAAATAGTGTTCTAAAGGATCACTAGGAGGTACGGCAATAGAGGCAAGACCAATAATTTCATCCTTACTAGGTAATTCTTCCTCACGATGTTGTTTACTAAATTTAGAGAAATTAAACTCATGAACCATATCATCCAAGCCAATAGTAACAACATTCTTTTCGCAGTCTATCTTAGCATTAACAGTGTTCAAGAAGGGTCTACCAAATATAATGGGACAAAAGCTATCTTGTGGGGAAGTAAGAACAAGAAAATCAGCAGGATATTTAGTTTTCCCACACAAGACTTCAACATCTCTAACAATTCCAATTGGTGAAATAGTATCTCTATTAGCAAGTTTAATTGTGACATCAATATCTTCTAACTCAACAGGTGCAATATCATGCATAATTTCTTTGTATAAGTCATGAGGTATAACACTAGCACTAGCACCCATATCACATAAGCCATGATAACAACGATCTCCTATTTTAACAGAAATAATAGGTACGCCTACCACAAGTCTATGTTTATCTTTAGCACAAGGTTTAGCAATTCTAGCAGTTTCACCTTTGAACTGAATAACATGCCCATCAATATTATCAGACAAGAGATCTTTAACAATAGCAATATTAGGTTCTACTTTAACTTGCTCAGGAGGTGTATAAGTTTTAATATTGCTTTTACGAACAACAGTTGAAGCTTTAGCATGATCCTTTATTCTAACAGGGAAAGGTGGTTTCTCAACATAAGAAGTAGGAACAATAGGATCATTATAAGTGACAGTCTTTTCTTCAACTTTAATAGGTGCAGCTACTTTTACTTCTATGGGAGGATGATATTTAAACCACTTCTCCTTAGGGAGATCAACATAAGTAGCAAAAGATTCACAGAAAGAAGCTACTATCTCAGAGTCAAGTCCATATTTAGTGCTAAACTTACGAAAAATATTGGTATCCATAAAAGATTTAACACAATCAAACTTAAGTGTCATACCTGACTCCTTACCTTCGTCAAGGTCCCAATCTTCAGAGTTGCGTTTAATTCTATCCAATAAATTCCATCTGAATTCAATAGTCTTCATCATAAAAGAGCCAGCACAAGAAGTATCGAGCATGTTGCGATTGTTTTCAGAAAGCCGAGCATAAAAACTTTGCATAATTATTTCTCTCGGGAGCTCATGATTGGGGCATGAATATAACATTGATTTAAGCCTCCCCCAAGCTTGAGCTATGCTTTCTCCTTCGCGAGGCCAGAAATTATATATATAATTGCGATCACGATGAACAAGATGCATAGGGTAATACTTTTGATGAAATTCCAACTTCAATCTTTTATAGTCCCATGATCTCATATCATCACATAGCCTATACCATATAAATGCGTCTCCCTTCAAAGATAAAGGGAAAACCTTCTTCTTAGCAACATCATCGGGTATACCTGCAAGCTTAAATAATCCACAAACTTCATCCACATATATTAAGTGCTCATCAGGATGGTTTCCATCTCCTGTAAAAGGGTTAGCTAGCAGTTTTTCCATCATAGCTGAAGGAAATTCAAAAGGAGTTTCATTTTTAATAGGTTCAGTAGGTTGAGGAGCAAATCTTTGCTCTACTGGACGGGGTGAAGATACCCCGAACAAGCCCCTCAGAGAAGTACTTTCCATAGTAACAAGTGACAGTAAATTTCAGCACACTATATAATTTTTTCCTTACCAAATTCCACCTACCAAAGGCGCTACACTCCCCGGCAACGGCGCCAGAAAAGAGTCTTGATGACCCACAAGTATAGGGGATCTATCGTAATCCTTTCGATAAGTAAGAGTGTCGAACCCAACGAGGAGCAGAAGGAAATGATAAGCGGTTTTCAGCAAGGTATTCTCTGCAAGTACTGAAACAAGTGGTAACAGATAGTTTTGTGATATGATAAATTGTAACAAGAAACAATTAACAAAAGTAAATAAAGTGCAGCAAGGTGGCCCAATCCTTTTGTAGCAAAGGACAAGCCGGAACAAACTCTTATAATAGGAAAAGCGCTCCCGAGGACACATGGGAATATCGTCAAGCTAGTTTTCATCACGTTCATATGATTCGCGTTCGATACTTTGATAATTTGACATGTGGGTGGACCGGTGCTTGGATGCTGTTCTTACTTGAACAAGCATCCCACTTATGATTAACCTCTATTGCAAGCATTCACAACTACAACAAAAGTATTAAGGTAAACTTAACCATAGCATGAAACATATGGATCCAAATCAGCCCCTTACGAAGCAACGCATAAACTAGGGTTTAAGCTTCTGTCACTCTAGCAACCCATCATCTACCTATTACTTCCCAATGCCTTCCTCTAGGCCCAAATAATGGTGAAGTGTTATGTAGTCGACGTTCACATAACACCACTAGAGACTAGACAACATACATCTTATCAAAATATCAAACGAATACCAAATTCACATGACTACTCATAGCAAGACTTCTCCCTTGCCCTCAGGAACGAATGTAATTACTCAGAAAGCATATTCATGTTCATAATCAGAGGGGTAATAATATGCATATAGGATCTGAACATATAATCTTCCACCAATTAAACTAACTAGCATCAACTACAAGGAGTAATCAACACTACTAGCAACCTACTAGCACCAATCCCGGACTTTGAGACAAGAATTGGATACAAGAGATGAACTAGGGTTTGGAGATGAGATGGTGCTGGTGAAGATGTTGATGGAGATTGCCCTCTCCTGATGAGAGGAGCGTTGGTGATGACGATGGTGATGATTTCCCCCTCTGGGAGGGAAGTTTCCCCGGCAGAACAGCTCTACTGGAGCTCTAGATTGGATCCGCCAAGGTTCCGCCTCGTGGCGGCGGAGTCTCGTCCCGAAAAGTTCCTTTTTTACTCATCTAAAGGCTTCATATAGGAGAAGATGGACGTCGGAGAGCCACCAGGGGGCCCACGGGGTAGGGGCGCGCCCTAGGGGGGGGGGCGCCCCCACCCTCGTGAGAAGGGTGTGGGCCCCCTGGCCTTCATCTTTTGCGAGGATTTTTCTTTATTTATTTTAAGACGTTCCGTGGAGTTTCAGGACTTTTGGAGTTGCGCAGAATAGGTCTCTAATATTTGCTCCTTTTCCAGCCCAAAATTCCAGCTGCCGGCATTCTCCCCCTTTATGTAAACCTTGTAAAATAAGAGAGAATAGCCATAAGTATTGTGACATAAAGTGAAATAATAGTCCATAATGCAATAAATATCGATATAAAAGCATGATGCAAAATGGATGTATCACTCCACAAGGCGGCCGAACAGGCCATGAAGGGCCTCATAGTCTGGATGTGGCCTGGTGAGCCCCTGCCTGGCAGCTACTTCGGCCTGGTGAGGCGGCTTGTGAATGCCTGCCCACGGCTTGAGTTCATAAAGCGATCCGTCTGCACTGAGGGTGCGCGCAGGGCTTTTGCCCGAGCGAAGGTGCACTGGGCGAAGATGGACCCCGAGAAGCTGGTGAAGGAGGGGCCGCCGGAGGGTAAGGAGCATCACCGCCCTGAAAAGTATTATGAAAGCGTCCTGAAGGGTGCCCACCTTGTGGCGGAGGAATGTTCTAAGGATGTAATATTTGAATGAATGTACTCATGTGATCCTGTAATGTGAAAACGAGTTCATCTGTGCTATATAACGCTTGTTGATTTAATATATTACCTTCTGTGCGGCCGTTTGTAAAATCTGAGAGTTGGCTAGTCGTCGGCTTCTGCCCCCATGTAGCTAGTACTGAGGTGTTCGGGATAAATCTGATCACTCTTTATCCTAGTTTTGGGTCCTTCGAAGGAGGTGTTCAGCACAATGAACCAGGCAATCAGACTATAAAGCTCTATCACTCTCACTTAGCCATAGAAGTCTACAATTTTAAATTTTGGCGAAGCCCCTAGTATTCGGAAGGCCTAACTTGGGGCGCTATGAATGCCTAAATCAGACAAGGCCGACTCCTTGCCTGAAGCGGAAAAAATCTTTAGGGATTTGGGACCTCTCGAACAGCGACTAGCTCTCGCCGCATCATGACAGTCAGTTTTTAGCTGTCTCTACTGAGGTGCTCGTCCGGAAGAACAGGGACACAATCATAGTAGTTCTCCCAGTGCTACCTTAGCCGATATAGCGGAACATACGGCACCAAAACATGGGAGCCGGGCAAACCCAACTATTGACCCAAGACATGATTCAGAGTTGATGCATATAATGCTATAAGTTCGGGGTGCCACACTGTCGACAGTGTTCGGACTTTTCTTGCCGTGTTATGGGGTATTCTGAAGCCCCTGGCGTACTAAACGTACCAAAATGTACGGGAGCAACTTGTCGTGAATAGACAAACAAGGAAAAAAGAGGAAGATGAAGAAATGTAATAATAAGCTGAGGTTGTGCACTGTTATTTATAGGATACGTCAAAGCGTATGTGTATAAGTAGTACAATAAGAAAAAATAGGACTATCTGACATGTCCGATCCAAGGGTGAGCTGCATGCAGGTATGTAAAACAGGTATAACGATCGGTATGAGAGACCACCTGGGTATTCCCTTGTACATCAAAGCTTCTTGCTCCCTTGGTGCTTCCCTCCCGTGGTGGGTCCGATGATCTAGCTATCGGAGAGGGCCTCCAGAGAATAGGGTCCTGAAAGGAAGAAAATGATAAAGATATACTGGTCCTGAGGTGGTTGAACCGCATTGTGGGACGTGCCATAGCCGTGCCTCCGCCTATACCCATGGTATCTTTAGTGAGTAGTTATGTACGCGTGGCGCAAACTTCGTTGCTTGACTGGGACTAGGACGGAGGCCGAATTGCTAGGTGAGCTCTAAACGCGCCTGGTGACTCTGTTGCGGGTTATTTCGGACACGCTTGAATGTGTCTGTGGACCTTGTCACCGAATTGGCGGTTTGCCTCAGAAGGCTGCTTTGCACTTCTGCTGCAAGGGCCGCAGTGTGCTCCTCCATGCGGAGCGAGCGTTCTATGTTTCCATTAACTGTTATAACCCCGTGAGGTTCTGGCAGTTTGAGTTTGAGGTATGCATAATGCGGTACCGCATTGAATCTAGCGAATGTGGTTCGTCCGAGTAGTGCGTGATAGCCACTGCGAAAGGGGACGATATCGAAGATTAACTCTTCGCTTCAGAAGTTATCCGGAGATCCGAAGACCACTTCCAATGCGATTGAGCTCGTGCAACAGGCCTCTACACCTGGTATGACACCTTTGAAGGTGGTTTTTGTGGGTTTGATCCTCAAGGGGTCTATACCCATTTTGCGCACCGTATCCTGATAAAGCAGGTTCAGGCTACTGCCACCGTCCATAAGGACTCGAGTGAGGTGGAATCCGTCAATGATAGGATCAAGGACCAATGCGGCAGAACCGCCATGACGGATACTAGTGGGGTGGTCCCTGCGATCAAAAGTGATTGGACAAGAAGACCATGGGTTGAACTTTGGGGCGACTGGCTCCATCGCGTAGACGTCCCTAAGTGCACGCTTCCATTCCCGCTTGGGGATATGGTTTGCGTATATCATGTTCACCGTTTTCACTTGGGGAGGAAATTTCTTCTGTCCTCCTGTGTTCGGCGGCTGGGGCTCCTCGTCGTCGTCGCTATGCAGCCCCTTTTCCTTGTTTTCAGCATTCAACTTGTCGGCCTGTTTGAACACCCAGCATTCTCTACTGGTGTGGTTGGCTGGCTTATCGGGGGTGCCATGAATCAGACACGAGCGGTCGAGTATGCGGTCCAAACTGGACGGGCCCAGATTGTTTCTTTTGAACGGCTTTTTCCGCTGACCGGATTTAGAGCCACTGAATCCGGCATTGACTGACGTGTCTTTGGCGTTATCGCCGTTGTTGCGGCGCTTGTATCTGTTGCGACGTGGCTTGCCGTTGCTGTCTCTGGCCTCCGATGTGCCAGGGTTGCTTGCTGTGTTGTTGCTACGGGCCAACCAGCTATCCTCGCCCGCGCAGAAGCGGGTCATGAGTGTTGTGAGGGCTGCCATGGACTTTGGCTTCTCTTGGCCGAGATGTCTGGCGACCCACTCGTCACGGATGTTATGTTTAGAGGTCGCTAGGGCTTCGGCATCCGGACAGTCCACAATTTGGTTCTTTTTGGTTAGGAACCGAGTCCAAAATTTCCTGGCTGACTCTCCGGGCTGTTGTGTTATGTGACTTAAATCATCAGCATCCGGTGGTCGCACATAAGTGCCCTGGAAGTTGTCCATGAATGCATTTGCCAGGTTCTCCCAACTTCCGATGGAGTTTGCTGGCAAGCTATTTAGCCGACCGAGCTGGTCCTTTGAGTTTTAATGGGAGGTACTTGATGGCGTGTAGATCATCCCCGCGGGCCATGTGAATGTGGAGGAAGAAATCCTCTGTCCATACTGTGGGGTCAGTAGTACCATCGTATGATTCAATGTTCATGGGTTTAAACCATTC